>NW_027448106.1:0-77714 GCF_038048845.1 Mixophyes fleayi | reverse complement strand
TGATTCATGATTCAATTCATGATTCATGATTCGATTCTGATTCATGATTCATGATTCAATTCATGATTCATGATTCATGATTCAATTCATGATTCATGATTCATGATTCAATTCATGATCATGATTCATGATTCATGATTCGATTCATGATTCATGATTCAATTCATGATTCATGATTCGATTCATGATTCATGATTCATAATTCATGATTCAATTCATGATTCATGATTCATGATTCAATTCATGATTCATGATTCAATTCATGATTCATGATTCGATTCATGATTCATGATTCAATTCATGATTCATGATTAAATGATTCAATTCATGATTTATGATTCGATTCATGATTCATGATTCATGATTCGATTCATGATTCATGATTCATGATTCAATTCATGATTCATGATTCGATTTATGATTCATGATTCAATTCATGATTCATGATTTATGATTCAGTTCATGATTCAATTCATGATTCATGATTCATAATTTATGATTCGATTCATGATTCATGATTCAGGATTCATGATTCAATTCATGATTCATGATTCAATTCATGATTCATGATTCATGATTCATAAATCATGATTCGATTCATGATTCATGATTCATGATTCGATTCATGAATCATGATTCGATTCATGATTCATGATTCAATTCATGATTTATGATTTATGATTCAATTTATGATTCAATTCATGATTCATGATTCAATTCATGATTCATGATTCGATTCATGATTCATGATTTGATTCATGATTCATGATTCAATTCATGATTCATGATTTGATTTATGATTCATGATTCAATTCATGATTCATGATTTATGATTCAATTCATGATTCATGATTCAATTCATGATTCATGATTCGATTCATGATTCATGATTTGATTCATGATTCATGATTCAATTCATGATTCATGATTTGATTTATGATTCATGATTCAATTCATGATTCATGATTTATGATTCAATTCATGATTCATGATTCGATTCATGATTCATGATTCGATTCATGATTCATGATTCATGATTCATGATTCAATTCATGATTCATGATTCATGATTCAATTCATGATTCAATTCATGATTCATGATTCATGATTCATGATTCGATTCATGATTCATGATTCAATTCATGATTCATGATTCGATTCATGATTCATGATTCATAATTCATGATTCAATTCATGATTCATGATTCATGATTCAATTCATGATTCATGATTCAATTCATGATTCATGATTCGATTCATGATTCATGATTCAATTCATGATTCATGATTAAATGATTCAATTCATGATTTATGATTCGATTCATGATTCATGATTCATGATTCGATTCATGATTCATGATTCATGATTCAATTCATGATTCGATTTATGATTCATGATTCAATTCATGATTCATGATTTATGATTCAATTCATGATTCAATTCATGATTCATGATTCATAATTTATGATTCGATTCATGATTCATGATTCAGGATTCATGATTCAATTCATGATTCATGATTCAATTCATGATTCATGATTCATGATTCATAAATCATGATTCGATTCATGATTCATGATTCATGATTCGATTCATGAATCATGATTCGATTCATGATTCATGATTCAATTCATGATTTATGATTTATGATTCAATTCATGATTCATGATTCAATTCATGATTCATGATTCATGATTCGATTCATGATTCATGATTTAATTCATGATTCATGATTCATGATTCAATTCATGATTCATGATTCGATTCATGATTCATGATTCATGATTCCATTCATGATTCATGATTCATGATTCAATTCATGATTCATGATTCATGATTCAATTCATGAGTCATGATTCATGATTCATGATTCATGATTCATGATTCATGATTCAATTCATGATTCATGATTCATGATTCATGATTCAATTCATGATTCATGATTAAATTCATGATTCATGATTCGATTCATGATTCATGATTCGATTCATGATTCATGATTCAATTCATGATTCATGATTAAATGGTTCAATTCATGATTCATGATTCGATTCATGATTCATGATTCATGATTCGATTCATGATTCATGATTCATGATTCAATTCATGATTCATGATTCGATTCATGATTCATGATTCAATTCATGATTTATGATTTATGATTCAATTCATGATTCAATTCATGATTCATGATTCATAATTTATGATTCGATTCATGATTCATGATTCAGGATTCATGATTCAATTCATGATTCATGATTCAATTCATGATTCATGATTCATGATTCATAATTAATGATTCGATTCATGATTAATGATTCATGATTAGATTCATGATTCATGATTTGATTCATGATTCATGATTCAAATTATGATTCATGATTAAATGGTTCAATTCATGATTCATGATTCGATTCATGATTCATGATTCATGATTCGATTCATGATTCATGATTCATGATTCAATTCATGATTCATGATTCGATTTATGATTCATGATTCAATTCATGATTTATGATTTATGATTCAATTCATGATTCAATTCATGATTCATGATTCATAATTTATGATTCGATTCATGATTCATGATTCAGGATTCATGATTCAATTCATGATTCATGATTCAATTCATGATTCATGATTCATGATTCATGATTCATGATTAAATTCATGATTCATGATTCATGATTCAATTCATGATTCATGATTCATGATTCAATTTATGATTCATGATTCATGATTCGATTCATGATTCATGATTCAGGATTCATGATTCAATTCATGATTCATGATTCAATTCATGATTCATGATTCATGATTCATGATTAAATTCATGATTCATGATTCATGATTCAATTCATGATTCATGATTCATGATTCAATTTATGATTCATGATTCATGATTCGATTCATGATTCGATTCATGATTCATGATTCAATTCATGATTCATGATTCGATTCATGATTCATGATTCAATTCATGATTCATGATTTATGATTCAATTCATGATTCATGATTCAATTCATGATTCATGATTCATGATTCAATTCATGATTCATGATTCATGATTCAATTCATGATTCATGATTCATGATTCGATTCATGATTCATGATTCAATTCATGATTCATGATTCGATTCATGATTCATGATTCGATTCATGATTCATGATTCAATTCATGATTCATGATTTGATTTATGATTCATGATTAAATTCATGATTCATGATTTATGATTCAATTCATGATTCATGATTCAATTCATGATTCATGATTCGATTCATGATTCATGATTCATGATTCATGATTCAATTCATGATTCATGATTCATGATTCAATTCATGATTCATGATTCATGATTCAATTCATGATTCATGATTCATGATTCGATTCATGATTCATGATTCAATTCATGATTCATGATTCGATTCATGATTCATGATTTATAATTCATGATTCAATTCATGATTCATGATTCATGATTCAATTCATGATTCATGATTCGATTCATGATTCATGATTCAATTCATGATTCATGATTAAATGATTCAATTCATGATTTATGATTCGATTCATGATTCATGATTCATGATTCGATTCATGATTCATGATTCATGATTCAATTCATGATTCATGATTCGATTTATGATTCATGATTCAATTCATGATTCATGATTTATGATTCAATTCATGATTCAATTCATGATTCATGATTCATAATTTATGATTCGATTCATGATTCATGATTCAGGATTCATGATTCAATTCATGATTCATGATTCAATCATGATTCATGATTCATGATTCATAAATCATGATTCGATTCATGATTCATGATTCATGATTCGATTCATGAATCATGATTCGATTCATGAATCATGATTCATGATTCAATTCATGATTCATGATTCAATTCATGATTCATGATTCGATTCATGATTCATGATTCAATTCATGATTCATGATTCATGATTCAATTCATGATTCATGATTCAATTCATGATTCATGATTCATGATTCAATTCATGATTCATGATTCATGATTCAATTCATGATTCATGATTCATGATTCATGATTCATGATTCATGATTCATGATTCAATTCATGATTCATGATTAAATTCATGATTCATGATTCGATTCATGATTCATGATTAAATTCATGATTCATGATTCGATTCATGATTCATGATTCGATTCATGATTCATGATTCAATTCATGATTCATGATTAAATGATTCAATTCATGATTCATGATTTGATTCATGATTCATGATTCATGATTCCGATTCATGATTCATGATTCATTATTCAATTCATGATTCATGATTCGATTTATGATTCATGATTCAATTCATGATTCATGATTTATGATTCAATTCATGATTCAATTCATGATTCATGATTCATAATTTATGAATCGATTCATGATTCAGGATTCAGGATTCATGATTCATTTCATGATTCATGATTCAATTCATGATTCATGATTCATAATCATGATTCGATTCATGATTCATGATTCATGATTCGATTCATGAATCATGATTCGATTCATGATTCATGATTCAATTCAAGATTTATGATTTATGATTCAATTTATGATTCAATTCATGATTCATGATTCAATTCATGATTCATGATTCATGATTCGATTCATTATTCATGATTTAATTCATGATTCATGATTCATGATTCAATTCATGATTCATGATTCGATTCATGATTCATGATTCAATTCATGATTCATGATTCATGATTCAATTCATGATTCATGATTCATGATTCAATTCATGATTCATGATTCATGATTCATGATTCATGATTCAATTCATGATTCATGATTAAATTCATGATTCATGATTCGATTCATGATTCATGATTAAATTCATGATTCATGATTCGATTCATGATTCATGATTTGATTCATGATTCATGATTCAATTCATGATTCATGATTAAATGATTCAATTCATGATTCATGATTCGATTCATGATTCATGATTCATGATTCGATTCATGATTCATGATTCATGATTCAATTCATGATTCATGATTCGATTTATGATTCATGATTCAATTCATGATTCATGATTTATGATTCAATTCATGATTCAATTCATGATTCATGATTCATAATTATGATTCGATTCATGATTCATGATTCAGGATTCATGATTCAATTTATGATTCATGATTCAATTCATGATTCATGATTCATGATTCAATTCATGATTCATGATTCATGATTCAATTCATGATTCATGATTCATGATTCAATTCATGATTCATGATTCATAATTCGATTCATAAATCATGATTCAATTCATGATTCATGATTCGATTCATGATTCATGATTCATAATTCATGATTCGATTCATGATTCATGATTCAATTCATGATTCATGATTCAATTCATGATTCATGATTCAATTCATGATTTATGATTTATGATTCAATGTATGATTCAATTCATGATTCATGATTCAATTCATGATTCATGATTCATGATTCATGATTCAAATCATGATTCATGATTCAATTCATGATTCATGATTCAATTCATGATTCATGATTCGATTCATGATTCATGATTCATGATTCATGATTCATGATTCATGATTCAATTCATGATTCATGTTTCGATTCATGATTCATGATTCAATTCATGATTCATGATTTATTATTCAATTCATGATTCAATTCATGATTCATGATTCAATTCATGATTCATGATTCATGATTCGATTCATGATTCATTAATCAATTCATGATTCATGATTTGATTTATGATTTATGATTCAAATTATGATTCATTTCATGATTCATGATTCAATTCATGATTCATGATTCAATTCATGATTCATGATTTATGATTCAATCATGATTCATTTCATGATACATGATAAAATTCATGATTCATGATTTATGATTCAATTCATGATTCATGATTCAAATCATGATTCATGATTCATTATTTAATTTATGATTCATGATTCAATCATGATTCATGATTGAATTCATGATTCATGATTCATGATTCAATTCATGATTCATGATTCGATTCATGATTCATGATTCATGATTCATGATACAATTCATGATTCATTATTCAATTCATGATTCGATTCATGATTCATGATTCATGATTCATGATTCATTTCATGATTCATGATTCAATTCATGATTTATGATTCTATTCATGATTCATGATTCAATTCATGGTTCATGATTAAATGATTCAATTCATGATTCATGATTCGATTCATGATTCATGATTCATGATTCGATTTATGATTCATGATTCAATTCATGATTCATGATTAAATTCATGATTCATGATTCATGATTCAATTCATGATTCATGATTCATGATTCGATTCATGATTCATGATTCGATTCATGATTCATGATTCAATTCATGATTCATGATTCGATTCATGATTCATGATTCAATTCATGATTCATGATTTATGATTCAATTCATGATTCATGATTCAATTCATGATTCATGATTCAATTCATGATTCATGATTCATGATTCAATTCATGATTCATGATTCATGATTCAATTCATGATTCATGATTCATGATTCGATTCATGATTCATGATTCAATTCATGATTCATGATTCGATTCATGATTCATGATTTGATTCATGATTCATGATTCAATTCAATGATTCATGATTTGATTTATGATTCATGATTCAATTCATGATTCATGATTTATGATTCAATTCATGATTCATGATTCAATTCATGATTCATGATTCGATTCATGATTCATGATTCATGATTCATGATTCAATTCATGATTCATGATTCATGATTCAATTCATGATTCATGATTCATGATTCAATTCATGATTCATGATTCATGATTCATGATTCGATTCATGATTCATGATTCAATTCATGATTCATGATTCGATTCATGATTCATGATTCATAATTCATGATTCAATTCATGATTCATGATTCATGATTCAATTCATGATTCATGATTCAATTCATGATTCATGATTCGATTCATGATTCATGATTCAATTCATGATTAAATGATTCAATTCATGATTTATGATTCGATTCATGATTCATGATTCATGATTCGATTCATGATTCATGATTCATGATTCAATTCATGATTCATGATTCGATTTATGATTCATGATTCAATTCATGATTCATGATTTATGATTCAATTCATGATTCAATTCATGATTCATGATTCATAATTTATGATTCGATTCATGATTCATGATTCAGGATTCATGATTCAATTCATGATTCATGATTCAATTCATGATTCATGATTCATGATTCATAAATCATGATTCGATTCATGATTCATGATTCATGATTCGATTCATGAATCATGATTCGATTCATGATTCATGATTCAATTCATGATTTATGATTCAATTTATGATTCAATTCATGATTCATGATTCAATTCATGATTCATGATTCGATTCATGATTCATGATTTGATTCATGATTCATGATTCAATTCATGATTCATGATTTGATTTATGATTCATGATTCAATTCATGATTCATGATTTATGATTCAATTCATGATTCATGATTTAATTCATGATTCATGATTCGATTCATGATTCATGATTTGATTCATGATTCATGATTCAATTCATGATTCATGATTTGATTTATGATTCATGATTCAATTCATGATTCATGATTTATGATTCAATTCATGATTCATGATTCAATTCATGATTCATGATTCGATTCATGATTCATGATTCATGATTCATGATTCAATTCATGATTCATGATTCATGATTCAATTCATGATTCATGATTCATGATTCAATTCATGATTCATGATTCATGATTCATGATTCGATTCATGATTCATGATTCAATTCATGATTCATGATTCGATTCATGATTCATGATTCATAATTCATGATTCAATTCATGATTCATGATTCATGATTCAATTCATGATTCATGATTCAATTCATGATTCATGATTCGATTCATGATTCATGATTCAATTCATGATTCATGATTAAATGATTCAATTCATGATTTATGATTCGATTCATGATTCATGATTCGATTCATGATTCATGATTCATGATTCAATTCATGATTCATGATTCGATTTATGATTCATGATTCAATTCATGATTCATGATTTATGATTCAATTCATGATTCAATTCATGATTCATGATTCATAATTTATGATTCGATTCATGATTCATGATTCAGGATTCATGATTCAATTCATGATTCATGATTCAATTCATGATTCATGATTCATGATTCATAAATCATGATTCGATTCATGATTCATGATTCATGATTCGATTCATGAATCATGATTCGATTCATGATTCATGATTCAATTCATGATTTATGATTTATGATTCAATTCATGATTCATGATTCAATTCATGATTCATGATTCATGATTCGATTCATGATTCATGATTTAATTCATGATTCATGATTCATGATTCAATTCATGATTCATGATTCGATTCATGATTCATGATTCATGATTCCATTCATGATTCATGATTCATGATTCAATTCATGATTCATGATTCATGATTCAATTCATGAGTCATGATTCATGATTCATGATTCATGATTCATGATTCAATTCATGATTCATGATTCATGATTCATGATTCAATTCATGATTCATGATTAAATTCATGATTCATGATTTGATTCATGATCATGTCTAAATTCATGATTCATGATTCGATTCATGATTCATGATTCGATTCATGATTCATGATTCAATTCATGATTCATGATTAAATGGTTCAATTCATGATTCATGATTCGATTCATGATTCATGATTCATGATTTGATTAATGATTCATGTCTAAATTCATGATTCATGATTCGATTCATGATTCATGATTCGATTCATGATTCATGATTCAATTCATGATTCATGATTAAATGGTTCAATTCATGATTCATGATTCGATTCATGATTCATGATTCATGATTCGATTCATGATTCATGATTCATGATTCAATTCATGATTCATGATTCGATTTATGATTCATGATTCAATTCATGATTTATGATTTATGATTCAATTCATGATTCAATTCATGACTCATGATTCATAATTTATGATTCGATTCATGATTCATGATTCAGGATTCATGATTCAATTCATGATTCATGATTCAATTCATGATTCATGATTCATGATTCATAATTCATGATTCGATTCATGATTAATGATTCATGATTAGATTCATGATTCATGATTGATTCATGATTCATGATTCAATTCATGATTCATGATTAAATGGTTCAATTCATGATTCATGATTCGATTCATGATTCATGATTCATGATTCGATTCATGATTCATGATTCATGATTCAATTCATGATTCATGATTCGATTTATGATTCATGATTCAATTCATGATTTATGATTTATGATTCAATTCATGATTCAATTCATGATTCATGATTCATAATTTATGATTCGATTCATGATTCATGATTCAGGATTCATGATTCAATTCATGATTCATGATTCAATTCATGATTCATGATTCATGATTCATGATTAAATTCATGATTCATGATTCATGATTCAATTCATGATTCATGATTCATGATTCAATTTATGATTCATGATTCATGATTCGATTCATGATTCATGATTCAGGATTCATGATTCAATTCATGATTCATGATTCAATTCATGATTCATGATTCATGATTCATGATTCATGATTAAATTCATGATTCATGATTCATGATTCAATTCATGATTCATGTCATGATTCAATTTATGATTCATGATTCATGATTCGATTCATGATTCATGATTCGATTCATGATTCATGATTCAATTCATGATTCATGATTCGATTCATGATTCATGATTCAATTCATGATTCATGATTTATGATTCAATTCATGATTCATGATTCAATTCATGATTCATGATTCATGATTCAATTCATGATTCATGATTCATGATTCAATTCATGATTCATGATTCATGATTCGATTCATGATTCATGATTCAATTCATGATTCATGATTCGATTCATGATTCATGATTCGATTCATGATTCATGATTCAATTCATGATTCATGATTTGATTTATGATTCATGATTAAATTCATGATTCATGATTTATGATTCAATTCATGATTCATGATTCAATTCATGATTCATGATTCGATTCATGATTCATGATTCATGATTCATGATTCAATTCATGATTCATGATTCATGATTCAATTCATGATTCATGATTCATGATTCAATTCATGATTCATGATTCATGATTCGATTCATGATTCATGATTCAATTCATGATTCATGATTCGATTCATGATTCATGATTTATAATTCATGATTCAATTCATGATTCATGATTCATGATTCAATTCATGATTCATGATTCGATTCATGATTCATGATTCAATTCATGATTCATGATTAAATGATTCAATTCATGATTTATGATTCGATTCATGATTCATGATTCATGATTCGATTCATGATTCATGATTCATGATTCAATTCATGATTCATGATTCGATTTATGATTCATGATTCAATTCATGATTCATGATTTATGATTCAATTCATGATTCAATTCATGATTCATGATTCATAATTTATGATTCGATTCATGATTCAGGATTCATGATTCAATTCATGATTCATGATTCAATTCATGATTCATGATTCATGATTCATAAATCATGATTCGATTCATGATTCATGATTCATGATTCGATTCATGAATCATGATTCGATTCATGATTCATGATTCAATTCATGATTTATGATTTATGATTCAATTTATGATTCAATTCATGATTCATGATTCAATTCATGATTCATGATTCATGATTCGATTCATGATTCATGATTTAATTCATGATTCATGATTCATGATTCAATTCATGATTCATGATTCGATTCATGATTCATGATTCATGATTCAATTCATGATTCATGATTCAATTCATGATTCATGATTCATGATTCAATTCATGATTCATGATTCATGATTCAATTCATGAGTCATGATTCATGATTCATGATTCATGATTCATGATTCATGATTCAATTCATGATTCATGATTCATGATTCAATTCATGATTCATGATTAAATTCATGATTCATGATTCGATTCATGATTCATGTCTAAATTCATGATTCATGATTCGATTCATGATTCATGATTCGATTCATGATTCATGATTCAATTCATGATTCATGATTAAATGGTTCAATTCATGATTCATGATTCGATTCAAGATTCATGATTCATGATTCGATTCATGATTCATGATTCATGATTCAATTCATGATTCATGATTCGATTTATGATTCATGATTCAATTCATGATTTATGATTTATGATTCAATTCATGATTCAATTCATGATTCATGATTCATAATTTATGATTCGATTCATGATTCATGATTCAGGATTCATGATTCAATTCATGATTCATGATTCAATTCATGATTCATGATTCATGATTCATAAATCATGATTCGATTCATGATTAATGATTCATGATTAGATTCATGATTCATGATTCAATTCATGATTCATGATTCAATTCATGATTCATGATTCATGATTTGATTCATGATTCATGATTCAATTCATGATTCATGATTCATGATTCAATTCATGATTCATGATTCAATTCATGATTCATGATTCAATTCATGATTCACGATTCATGATTCAATTCATGATTCATGATTCAATTCATGATTCATGATTTGATTTATGATTCATGATTCAATTCATGATTCATGATTCATCATTTATGTTTCGATTCATGATTCATGATTCAGGATTCATGATTCAATTCATGATTCATGATTCAATTCATGATTCATGATTCATGATTCATAAATCATGATTCGATTCATGATTCATGATTCATGATTAGATTCATGATTCATGATTCGATTCATGATTCATGATTCAATTCATGATTTATGATTTATGATTCAATTTATGATTCAATTCATGATTCATGATTTGATTCATGATTCATGATTCAATTCATGATTCATGATTCATGATTCAATTTATGATTCATGATTCGATTCATGATTCATGATTCAATTCATGATTCATGATTTATGATTCAATTCATGATTCAATTCATGATTTATTTCATGATTCATAATTTATGATTCAATTCATGATTCATGATTCAAGATTCAATTCATGATTCATGATTCAATTCATGATTCATGATTCGATTCATGATTCATAATTCATGATTTATGATTCATGATTCGATTCATGATTCATGATTCATGATTAAATTCATGATTCAGGATTCGATTCATGATTCATGATTAGATTTATGATGTATGATTCAAATCATGATTCATAATTCATGATTTATGATTCATGATTCGATTCATGATTCATGATTCAATTCATGATTCATGATTCATTATTTAATTCATGAATTATGATTCGATTCATGATTCAATTCATGATTCATGATTCATGATTCAATTCATGATTCATGATTCATGATTCATGATTCAATTCATGATTCATGATTCAATTCATGATTCATGATTCGATTCATGATTCATGATTCATGATTCAATTCATGATTCATGATTCATGAATCATGATTCAATTAATGATTCATGATTCAATTTATGATTCATGATTCGATTCATGATTCATGATTCATGATTCATGATTCGATTCATGATTCATGATTCAATTCATGATTCATGATTTATGATTCAATTCATGATTCAATTCATGATTCATGATTTATGATTCAATTCATGATTAAATTCATGATTCATGATTCAATTCATGATTCGAGATTCATGATTTGATTCATGATTCATGATTCAATTCATGATTCATGATTCATGATTCAATTCATGATTCATGATTCAAATCATGATTCAATTCATGATTCATGATTCAATTCATGATTTATGATTCAATTCATGATTCATGATTCAATTCATGATTTATGATTCAATTCATGATTCATGATTCAATTCATGATTCATGATTCGATTCATGATTAATGATTTATGATTCGTTTCATGATTCATGATTTATTTCATGATTCGTGTTTCGATTCATAATTCATGATTCGATTCATGATTAATGATTTATGATTCGTTTCATGATTCATGATTTATTTCATGATTCGTGTTTCGATTCATAATTCATGATTCATTTCATGATTCATGATTCAATTCATGATTCATGATTCTATTCATTATTCGTGATTCATGATTCGATTCATGATTCTTGATTCATTTCATGATTCATGATTTATGATTCAAATCATGATTCATGTTTCGATTCATAATTCATGATTCGATTCATGATTCATGATTCGATTCATGATTCATGATTCATGATTCATGATTCAATTCATGATTCATGATTCAATTCATGATTCGATTCATGATTCATGATTCATGATTCACGATTTAAATCATGATTCATGATTTGATTCATGATTCAATTAATGATTTATGATTTATGATTCAATTTATGATTCAATTCATGATTCATGATTCAATTCATGATTCATGATTCGATTCATGATTCATGATTCATGATTCATGATTCAATTCATGATTCAATTCATGATTCGATTCATGATTCATGATTCATGATTCACGATTTAATTCATGATTCATGATTTGATTCATGATTCAATTCATGATTTATGATTTATGATTCAATTTATGATTCAATTCATGATTCATGATTCAATTCATGATTCATGATTCATGATTCAATTCATGATTCATGATTCATGATTCATGATTCATGATTCATGATTCAATTCATGATTCATGATTCAATTCATGATTCATGATTCGATTCATGATTCAATTCATGATTCATGATTCGATTCATGATTCATGATTCATGATTCAATTCATGATTCATGATTCGATTCATGATTCATGTTTCGATTCATGATTCATGATTCAATTCATGATTTATGATTTATGATTCAATTCATGATTCAATTCATGATTCATGATTCGATTCATTCATTCATTGACATGTTCAGGATTCATGATTCAATTCATGATTCATGATTCAATTCATGATTAATGATTCATGATTCATAAATCATGATTCGATTCATGATTAATGAGTTCATGATTAGATTCATGATTCATGATTGATTCATGATTCATGATTCAATTCATGATTTATGATTTATGATTCAATTTATGATTCAATTCATGATTCATGATTCAATTCATGATTCATGATTCATGATTTGATTCATGATTCATGATTCAATTCATGATTCATGATTCATGATTCAATTCATGATTCATAATTCATGATTCGAATCATGATTCACGATTTATGATTCAATTCATGATTCAATTCATGATTCATGATTCATGATTCAATCATGATTCATGATTTGATTATGATTCATGATTCAATTCATGATTCATGATTTATCATTTATGTTTCGATTCATGATTCATGATTCAGGATTCATGATTCAATTCATGATTCATGAATCAATTTATGATTCATGATTCATGATTCATAATTCATGATTCGATTCATGATTCAATGATTCATGATTAGATTCATGATTCATGATTCGATTCATGATTCATGATTCAATTCATGATTTAAGATTTATGATTCAATTATGATTCAATTCATGATTCATGATTCAATTCATGATTCATGATTCAATTCATGATTCATGATTTGATTCATGATTCATGATCAATTCATGATTCATAATTCATGATTCAATTCATGATTCATGATTCAATTCATGATTCATGATTTATGATTCAATTCATGATTCAATTCATGATTCAATTCATGATTCATTTCATGATTCATGATTCATGATTCGATTCATGATTCATGATTCATAATTCATGATTCAATTCATGATTCATGATTCAAGATTCAATTCATGATTCATGATTCAATTCATGATTCATGATATCGATTCATGATTCATATTCATGATTTATGATTCATGATTCGATTCATGATTCATGATTCATGATTAAATTCAGTGATTCAGGATTCGATTCATGATTTCATGATTAGATTTATGATTTATGATTTCAAATCATGATTCATAATTCATGATTTATGATTCATGATTCATGATTCGATTCATGATTCATGATTCAATTCATGATTCATGATTCATTATTTAATTCATGATTCATGATTCGATTCATGATTCATGATTCAATTCATGATTCATGATTCATGATTCAATTCATGATTCATGATTCATTATTCATGATTCATGATTCATGATTCAATTCATGATCATGATTCAATTCATGATTCATGATTCGATTCATGATTCATGATTCATGATTCAATTCATGATTCATGATTCATGAATCATGATTCAATTAATGATTCATGATTCAATTTATGATTCATGATTCGATTCATGATTCATGATTCATGATTCGATTCATGATTCATGATTCAATTCATGATTCATGATTTTTGATTCAATTCATGATTCAATTCATGATTCATGAATTATGATTCAATTCATGATTAAATTCATGATTCATGATTCAATTCATGATTCGAGATTCATGATTTGATTCATGATTCATGATTCAATTCATGATTCAGGATACAATGATTCATATTCAATTCATGATTCATGATTCAATTCATGATTTATGATTCAATTCATGATTCATGATTCAATTCATGATTTATGATTCAATTCATGATTCATGATTCAATTCATGATTCATGATTCGATTCATGATTAATGATTTATGATTCGTTTCATGATTCATGATTTATTTCATGATTCGTGTTTCGATTCATAATTCATGATTCATTTCATGATTCATGATTCAATTCATGATTCATGATTCTATTCATTATTCGTGATTCATGATTCGATTCATGATTCTTGATTCATTTCATGATTCATGATCATGATTCAAATCATGATTCATGTTTCGATTTCATAATTCATGATTCGATTCATGATTCATGATTCGATTCATGATTCATGATTCATAATTCATGATCGATTCATGATTCATGATTCAAGACTTCGTGATTCAATTCATGATTCATGATTTCAATTCATGATTCGATTCATGATTCATGATTCACGATTTAATTCATGATTCATGATTTGATTCATGATTCAATTCATGATTTATGATTTATGATTCAATTTATGATTCAATTCATGATTCATGATTCAAATTCATGATTCATGATTCATGATTCAATTCATGATTCATGATTCATGATTCATGATTCATGATTCAATTCATTGATTCATGATTCAATTCATGATTCATGATTCGATTCATGATTCATGATTCATGATTCAATTCATGATTCATGATTCGATTCATGATTCATGATTCAAATCATGATTCATTGATTCAATTCATGAATATGATTCAATTCATGATTCATGATTCGATCATGATTCATGATTCATGATTCATGATTCATGATTCATGATTCAATTCATGATTCATGTTTCGATTCATGATTCATGATTCAATTCATGATTCATGATTTTTTATTCAATTCATGATTCAATTCATGATTCATGATTCTATTCATGATTCATGATTCATGATTCGATTCATGATTCATTAATCAATTCATGATTCATGATTTGATTCATGATTTATGATTCAATTCATAAATCAAGATTCATGATTCATGATTCAATTCATGATTCATGATTCAAATTATGATTCATTTCATGATTCATGATTCATTTCATGATTCATGATTCAATTCATGATTCATGATTCAATTCATGATTCATGATTTATGATTCAATTCATGAATCATGATTCATGATTCATGATTCATGATTCAATTCATGATTCATTTCATGATACATGATAAAAATTCATGATTCATGATTTATGATTCAAATCATGATTCATGATTCATTATTTAATTTATGATT
The DNA here is from genome assembly GCF_038048845.1 of Mixophyes fleayi. Lineage (NCBI taxonomy): Eukaryota > Metazoa > Chordata > Amphibia > Anura > Limnodynastidae > Mixophyes > Mixophyes fleayi. The sequence goes on along the minus strand of NW_027448106.1, from coordinate 60,709 downwards.
CATGATTCGATTCATGAATCATGATTCAATTCATGATTCATGATTCATGATTCAATTCATGATTCATGATTCGATTCATGATTCATGATTCATGATTCATGATACAATCATGATTACATGATTCAATTCATGATTCGATTCATGATTCATGATTCATGATTCATGATTCATTTCTTGATTCATGTTTCAATTCATGATTTATGATTCGATTCATGATCATGATTCAATTCATGGTTCATGATTAAATGATTCAATTCATGATTCATGATTCGATTCATGATTCATGATTCATGATTCGATTTATGATTCATGATTCAATTCATGATTCATGATTCAATTCATGATTCATGATTCATGATTCAAATTCATGATTCATGATTCATGATTCAATTTATGATTCATGATTCATGATTCGATTAATGATTCATGATTCGATTCATGATTCATGATTCAATTCATGATTCATGATTCGATTCATGATTCATGATTCAATTCCATGATTCATGATTTATGATTCAATTCATGATTCATGATTCAATTCATGATTCATGATTCATGATTCAATTCATGATTCATGATTCATGATTCAATTCATGAATCATGATTCATGATTCGATTCATGATTCATGATTCAATTCATGATTCATGATTCGATTCATGATTCATGATTCGATTCATGATTCATGATTCGATTCATGATTCATGATTCATGATTCGATTCATGATTCATGATTCATGATTCAATTCATGATTCATGATTCGATTTATGATTCATGATTCAATTCATGATTCATGATTTATGATTCAATCATTATTCATGATTCAATTCATGATTCATTATTCAATTCATGATTCATGATTCATGATTCAATTCATGATTCATGATTCATGATTCAATTCATGATTCATGATTTATGATTCAATTCATGATTCATGATTCATGATTCGATTCATGATTCATGATTCAATTCATGATTCATGATTCGATTCATGATTCATGATTCTTAATTCAAGATTCAATTCATGATTCATGATTCATGATTCAATTCATGATTCATGATTCAATTCATGATTCATGATTCGATTCATGATTCATGATTCATTCATGATTCATGATTCATGATTCAATTCATGATTCATGATTCGATTCATGATCATGATTTATGATTCGATTCATGATTCATGATTCAATTCATGATTCATGATTCGATTTATGATTCATGATTCAATTCATGATTCATGATTTATGATTCAATTCATGATTCAATTCATGATTCATGATTCATAATTTATGATTCGATACATGATTCATGATTCAGGATTCATGATTCAATTCATGATTCATGATTCAATTCATGATTCATGATTCATGATTCATAAATCAATGATTCGATTCATGATTTATGATTCATGATTCAATTCATGAATCATGATTCGATTCATGATTCATGATTCAATTTATGATTTATGATTCAATTTATGATTCAATTCATGATTCATGATTCAATTCATGATTCATGATTCATGATTCGATTCATGATTCATGATTTAATTCATGATTCATGATTCATGATTCAATTCATGATTCATGATTCGATTCATGATTCCTTGATTCAATTCATGAATCATGATTCAAATCATGATTCATGATTCCTGATTCAATCATGATTCATGATTCATGATTCAATCATGATTCATGATTCATGATTCATGATTCAATTCATGATTCATGATTTAATGATTCATGATTCAATTCATGATTCATGATTAAATTCATGATTCATGATTCGATTCATGATTCATGATTCGATTCATGATTCATGATTCAATTCATGATTCATGATTAAATGATTCAATTCATGATTCATGATTCGATTCATGATTCATGATTCATGATTCGATTCATGATTCATGATTCATGATTCAATTCATGATTCATGATTCGATTTATGATTCATGATTCAATTCATGATTTATGATTTATGATTCAATTCATGATTCAATTCATGATTCATGATTCATAATTTATGATTCGATTCATGATTCATGATTCAGGATTCATGATTCAATTCATGATTCATGATTCAATTCATGATTCATGATTCATGATTCATAAATCATGATTCGATTCATGATTAATGATCAATGATTAGATTCATGATTATGATTCGATTCATGATTCATGATCAATTCATGATTTATGATTTATGATTCAATTTAAGATTCAATTCATGATTCATGATTTCAATTCATGATTCATGATTCATATTGATTCATGATTCATGATTCAATTCATGATTCATGATTCATGATTCAATTCATGATTCATGATTCGATTCATGATTCATGATTCAATTCATGATTCACGATTCATGATTCAATTCATGATTCATGATTCAATTCATGATTCATGATTTGATTTATGATTCATGAATCAATTCAATGATTCATGATTCAATTCATGATTCATGATTGATTTATGATTCATGATTCAATTCATGATTCATGATTCATCATCTTTATGTTTTCGATTCATGATTCATGATTCAGATTCATGATTCAATTCATGATTCATGATTCAATTCATGATTCATGATTCATGATTCAATAAATCATGATTCGATTCATGATTCATGATTCATGATTAGATTCATGATTCATGATTGATTCATGATTCATGATTCAATTCATGATTATGATTTTATGATTCAATTTATGATTCAATTCATGATTCATGATTCAATTCATGATTCATGATTCAATTTCATGGTTCATGATTTGATTCATGATTCATGATTTAATTCATGATTCATGATTCATGATTCAATTCATGATTCAATTCAGGATTCATTTCATGATTCATGATTCATGATTCGATTCATGATTCATAATCATGATTCAATTCATGATTCATGATTCAAGATTCAATTCATGATTCATGATTCAATTCATGATTCATGATTCGATTCATGATTCATAATTCATGATTTATGATTCAGTTCATGATTCAATTCATGATTCATTTCATGATTCATGATTCATGATTCGATTCATGATTCATGATTCATAATTCATGATTCAATTCATGATTCATGATTCAAGATTCAATTCATGATTCATGATTCAATTCATTATTCATGATTCGATTCATGATTCATAATTCATGATTTATGATTCATGATTCGATTCATGATTCATGATTCATGATTAAATTCATGATTCAGGATTCGATTCATGATTCATGATTAGATTTATGATTTATGATTCAAATCATGATTCATAATTCAGGATTTATGATTCATGATTCATGATTCGATTCATGATTCATGATTCAATTCATGATTCATAATTCATTATTTAATTCATGATTCATGATTCGATTACATGATTCATGATTCAATTAATGATTCATGATTCATGATTCAATTCATGATTCATGATTCATGATTCATGATTCAATTCATGATTCATGATTCAATCATGAATCATGATTCGATTCACGATTCATGATTCAATTCATGATTTATGATTTATGATTCAATTTAATGATTCAATTCATGATTCATGATTCAATTCATGATTCATGATTCATGATTCGATTCATGATTCATGATTTAATTCATGATTCATGATTCATGATTCAATTCATGATTCATGATTCGATTCATGATTCATGATTCAATTCATGATTCATGATTCTATGATTCAATTCATGAGTCATGATTCTTGATTCAATTCATGATTCATGATTCATGATTCAATTCATGATTCATGATTCATGATTCATGATTCATGATTCAATTCATGATTCATGATTCATGATTCATGATTCATGATTCAATTCATGATTCATGATTCATGATTCATGATTCAATTCATGATTCATGATTAAATTCATGATTCATGATTCGATTCATGATTCATGATTCGATCATGATTCATGATTCAATTCATGATTCATGATTAAATGATTCAATCATGATTCATGATCGATTCATGATTCATGATTCATGATTCGATTCATGCTTCATGATTCATGATTCAATCATGATTCATGATTCGATTTATCGATTCATGTAATTCAATTCATGATTTATGATTTATGATTCAATTCAAGATTCAATTCATGATTCATGATTCATAATTTATGATTCGATTCATGATTAATGATTCAGGATTCATGATTCAATACCTGATTTATGATCATTCATGATTCATGATCATATATCTTGATTCGATTCATGATTAATGATTCATATTAGATTCAGATTCATGATTCGATTCTGATTTTATGATTCAATTCATCGATTTATGATTTATGATTCAATTATGATTCACTTCATGATTCATGATTCAATTCATGATTCATGATTCTAGATTCGATTCATGATTCATGATTCATGATTTGATTCATGATTCATGATTCAATTCATGATTCATGATTAATGATTTAATTCATGATTCATGAATTCGATTCATGATTCATGATTCAATTCATGATTCACAATTCATGATTCAATTCATGATCATGATTCAATTCATGATTCATGATTTGATTTATGATTCATGATTCAATTCATGATTCATGATTCATCATTTATGTTTCGATTCAATGATTCATGATTCAGGATTCATGATTCAATTCATGATTCATGATTCAATTCTTGATTCATGATTCATGATTCATAAATCATGATTCGATTCATGATTCATGATTCATGATTCAATTCATGATTCATGATTTGATTCAGATTCATGATCTCAATTCATGATTCATGATTCAATTCATGATTCATGATTCATGATTCAATTTCATGATTCCATGATTCGATTCATGATTCATGATTCGATTCATGATTCATGATTCATGATCGATTCATGATTCATGATTCATGATTCGATCATGATTCATGATTCATGATTCAATTCATGATTCAATGATTCGATTTATGATTCATGATTTCAATTCATGATTCAATGATTTATGATTCAATTCATTATTCATGATTCAATTCATGATTCATGATTCGATTCATGATTCATGATTCATGATTCAATTCATGATTGATGATTCATGATTCAATTCATGATTCATGATCGATTCATGATTCATGATTCTTAATTCAAGATTCAATTCATGATTCATGATTCATGATTCAATAATGATTCATGATTCAATTCATGAATCATGATTCGATTCATGATTCATGATTCAATTCATGATTCATGATTCATGATTCAATTCATGATTCATGATTCGATTCATGATTCATGATTCATGATTCGATTCATGATTCATGATTCATGATTCAATTCATGATTCATGATTCGATTTATGATTCATTATTATCTGATCAATCATGATTCATGATTTATGATTCAATTCATGATTCAATTCATGATTCATGATTCATAATTTATGATTCGATTCATGATTCATGATTCAGGATTCATTGATTCAATTCATGATTCATGATTCAATTCATGATTCATGATTCATGATTCATAAATCATGATTCAATTCATGATTCATGATTCATGATTCAATTCATGAATCATGATTCGATTCATGATTCATGATTCAATTTATGATTTATGATTTATGATTCATTTATGATTCAATCATGATTCATGATTCAATTCATGATTCATGATTCATGATTCGATTCATGATTCATGATTCATGATTCATGATTCATGATTCATGATTCAATTCATGATTCATGATTCATGATTCATGATTCATGATTCAATTCATGATTCATGATTCATTGAGTCATAATTCAATTCATGATTCATGATTCATGATTCATAAATCATGATTCAATTCATGATTCATGATTCATGATTCAATTCATGAATCATGATTCGATTCATGATTCATGATTCAATTTATGATTTATGATTTATGATTCAATTTATGATTCAATTCATGATTCAATTCATGATTCATGATTCATGATTCGATTCATGATCATGATTTAATTCATGATTCATTGATTCTTGATTTAATTCATGATTCATGATTCATGATTCAATTCATGATTCATGATTCGATTCATGATTCATGATTCAATTCATGATTCATGATTCAATTCATGATTCATGATTCATGATTCAATTCATGATTCATGATTCATGATTCAAATTCATGATTCATGATTCATGATTCATGATTCAATTCATGATTCATGATTCAATCCATGATTCATGATTCGATTTATGATTCATGATTCAATTCATGATTTATGATTTATGATTCAATTCATGATTCAAGTCATGATTTATGATTCATAATTTATGATTCGATTCATGATTCATGATTCAGGATTCATGATTCAATTCATGATTCATGATTCAATTCATGATTTATGATTTATGATTCAATTTATGATTCAATTCATGATTCATGATTCATGATTCATGATTTGATTCATGATTCATGATTCAATTCATGATTAATGATTCATGATTCAATCATGATTCATGATTCGATTCATGATTCATGATTCAATTCATGATTCACGATTCATGATTCAATTCATTGATGCATGATTCAATTCATGATTCATGATTTGATTTATGATTCATGATTCAATTCATGATTCATGATTCAATTCATGATTCATGATTTGATTTATGATTCATGATTCAATTCATGATTCATGATTCATCATTTATGTTTCGATTCATGATTCATGATTCATGATTCAATCATGATTCAATCATGATTCATTCATGATTCATGATTCATGATCTGATTCATGATTCATGATTCATAAATTGATGATTCAATTCATGATTCATGATTCAAGATTCAATTCATGATTCATGATTCAATTCATGATTCATGATTCGATTCATGATTCATAATTCATGATTTATGATTCAGTTCATGATTCAATTCATGATTCCATTTCATGATTCATGATTCATGATTCGATTCATGATTCATGATTCATAATTCATGATTCAATTCATGATTCATGATTCAAGATTCAATTCATGATTCATGATTCAATTCATGATTCATGATTCGATTCATGATTCATAATTCATGATTTATGATTCATGATTCGATTCATGATTCATGATTCATGATTAAATTCATGATTCAGGGATTCGATTCATGATTCATGATTAGATATATGATTTATGATTCAAATCATGATTCATAATTCAGGATTTATGATTCATGATTCATGATTCGATTCATGATTCATGATTCAATTCATGATTCATAATTCATTATTTAATTCATGATTCATGATTCGATTCATGATTCATGATTCAATTCATGATTCATGATCATGATTCAATTCATGATTCAATTCATGAATCATGATTCGATTCACGATTCATGATTCAATTCATGATTTATGATTTATGATTCATGATTCATGATTCAATTCATGATTCATGATTCATGATTCAATTCATGATTCATGATTCGATTCACGATTCATGATTCAATTCATGATTTATGATTTATGATTCATGATTCATGATTCAATTCATGATTCATGATTCATGATTCAATTCATGATTCATGATTCATGATTCATGATTCATGATTCATGATTCAATTCATGATTCATGATTCATGATTCATGATTCAATTCATGATTCATGATTAATATCATGATTCATGATTCGATTCATGATTCAAGATTCGATTCATGATTCAATTCATGATTCATGATTAAATGATTCAATTCATGATTCTTGATTCGATTCACGATTCATGATTCATGATTCGTTTCATGATTCATGATTCATGATTCAATTCATGATTCATGATTCGATTTATGATTCATGATTCATTCATGATTTATGATTTATGATTCAATTCAAGATCAATTCATGATTCATGATTCATAATTTATGATTCGATTCATGATTCAGGATTCATGATTCAATTCATGATTCATGATTCAATTCATGATTCATGATTCATGATTCATAAATCATGATTCGATTCATGATTAATGATTCATGATTAGATTCATGATTCATGATTCGATTCATGATTCATGATTCAATTCATGATTTATGATTTATGATTCAATTTATGATTCAATTCATGATTCATGATTCAATTCATGATTCATGATTCATGATTCGATTCATGATTCATGATTCATGATTTGATTCATGATTCATGATTCAATTCATGATTCATGATTCATGATTTAATTCATGATTCATGATTCGATTCATGATTCATGATTCAATTCATGATTCACGATTCATGATTCAATTCATGATTCATGATTCAATTCATGATTCATGATTTGATTTATGATTCATGATTCAATTCATGATTCATGATTCATCATTTATGTTTCGATTCATGATTCATGATTCAGGATTCATGATTCAATTCATGATTCATGATTCAATTCATGATTCATGATTCATGATTCATAAATCATGATTCGATTCATGATTCATGATTAGATTCATGATTCATGATTTGATTCATGATTCATGATTCAATTCATGATTTATGATTTATGATTCAATTTATGATTCAATTCATGATTCATGATTCAATTCATGATTCATGATTCAATTCATGATTCATGATTTGATTCATGATTCATGATTCAATTCATGATTCATGATTCATGATTCAATTCATGATTCAATTCATGATTCATTTCATGATTCATGATTCATGATTCGATGCATGATTCATGATTCATAATTCATGATTCAATTCATGATTCATGATTCAAGATTCAATTCATGATTCAATTCATGATTCATGATTCGATTCATGATTCATAATTCATGATTTATGATTCAATTCATGATTCAATTCATGATTCATTTCATGATTCATGATTCATGATTCGATTCATGATTCATGATTCGATTCATGATTCATGATTCATAATTCATGATTCAATTCATGATTCATGATTCAAGATTCAATTCATGATACATGATTCAATTCATGATTCATGATTCGATTCATGATTCATAATTCATGATTTATGATTCATGATTCGATTCATGATTCATGATTCATGATTAAATTCATGATTCAGGATTCGATTCATGATTCATGATTAGATTTATGATTTATGATTCAAATCATGATTCATAATTCATGATTTATGATTCATGATTCGTGATTCGATTCATGATTCAATTCATGATTCTTGATTCATTATTTAATTCATGATTCCTGATTCGATTCATGATTCATGATTCAATTCATGATTCATGATTCATGATTCAATTCATGATTCATGATTCATGATTCATGATTCATGATTCAATTCATGATTCATGATTCAATTCATGATTCATGATTCGATTCATGATTCATGATTCATGATTCAATTCATGATTCATGATTCATGAATCATGATTCAATTTATGATTCATGATTCAATTCATGATTCATGATTCGATTCATGATTCATGATTACTGATTCATGATTCGATTCATGATTCATGATTCAATTCATGATTCATGATTTATGATTCAATTCATGATTCAATTCATGATTCATGATTTATGATTCAATTCATGATTAAATTCATGATTCATGATTCAATTCATGATTCGAGATTCATGATTTGATTCATGATTCATGATTCAATTCATGATTCATGATTCATGATTCATGATTCATGATTCAATTCATGATTCATGATTCAAATCATGATTCAATTCATGATTCATGATTCAATTCATGATTTATGATTCAATTCATGATTCATGATTCAATTCATGATTTATGATTCAATTCATGATTCATGATTCAATTCATGATTCATGATTCGATTCATGATTAATGATTTATGATTCGTTTCATGATTCATGATTTATTTCATGATTCGTGTTTCGATTCATAATTCATGATTAATTTCATGATTCATGATTCAATTCATGATTCATGATTCTATTCATTATTCGTGATTCATGATTCGATTCATGATTCTTGATTCATTTCATGATTCATGATTCATGATTCAAATCATGATTCATGTTTCGATTCATAATTCATGATTCGATTCATGATTCATGATTCGATTCATGATTCATAATTCATGATTCGATTCATGATTCATGAATCATGATTCACGATTTAATTCATGATTCATGATTTGATTCATGATTCAATTCATGATTTATGATTTATGATTCAATTTATGATTCAATTCATGATTCATGATTCAATTCATGATTCATGATTCATGATTCAATTCATGATTCATGATTCATGATTCATGATTCATGATTCAATTCATGATTCATGATTCAATTCATGATTCATGATTCGATTCATGATTCATGATTCAATTCATGATTCATGATTCGATTCATGATTCATGATTCAATTCATTAATCATGATTTATGATTCAATTCATGATTCAATTCATGATTCATGATTCAATTCATGATTCATGATTCATGATTCGATTCATAATTCATTAATCAATTCATGATTCATGATTTGATTCATGATTTATGATTCAATTCATAAATCAAGATTCATGATTCATGATTCAATTCATGATTCATGATTCAAATTATGATTAATTTCATGATTCATGATTCAATTCATGATTCATGATTCAATTCATGATTCATGATTTATGATTCAATTCATGAATCATGATTCATGATTCAATTCATGATTCATGATTCAATTCATGATTCATGATTCATGATTCATGTTTCAATTCATGATTCATGATTCGATTCATGATTCATAATTCATGATTTATGATTCATGATTCGATTCATGATTCATGATTCATGATTAAATTCATGATTCAGGATTCGATTCATGATTCATGATTAGATTTATGATTTATGATTCAAATCATGATTCATAATTCATGATTTATGATTCATGATTCGTGATTCGATTCATGATTCAATTCATGATTCTTGATTCATTATTTAATTCATGATTCCTGATTCGATTCATGATTCATGATTCAATTCATGATTCATGATTCATGATTCAATTCATGATTCATGATTCATGATTCATGATTCATGATTCAATTCATGATTCATGATTCAATTCATGATTCATGATTCGATTCATGATTCATGATTCATGATTCAATTCATGATTCATGATTCATGAATCATGATTCAATTAATGATTCATGATTCAATTCATGATTCATGATTCGATTCATGATTCATGATTACTGATTCATGATTCGATTCATGATTCATGATTCAATTCATGATTCATGATTTATGATTCAATTCATGATTCAATTCATGATTCATGATTTATGATTCAATTCATGATTAAATTCATGATTCATGATTCAATTCATGATTCGAGATTCATGATTTGATTCATGATTCATGATTCAATTCATGATTCATGATTCATGATTCATGATTCATGATTCAATTCATGATTCATGATTCAAATCATGATTCAATTCATGATTCATGATTCAATTCATGATTTATGATTCAATTCATGATTCATGATTCAATTCATGATTTATGATTCAATTCATGATTCATGATTCAATTCATGATTCATGATTCGATTCATGATTAATGATTTATGATTCGTTTCATGATTCATGATTTATTTCATGATTCGTGTTTCGATTCATAATTCATGATTAATTTCATGATTCATGATTCAATTCATGATTCATGATTCTATTCATTATTCGTGATTCATGATTCGATTCATGATTCTTGATTCATTTCATGATTCATGATTCATGATTCAAATCATGATTCATGTTTCGATTCATAATTCATGATTCGATTCATGATTCATGATTCGATTCATGATTCATAATTCATGATTCGATTCATGATTCATGATTCATGATTCACGATTTATTTCATGATTCATGATTTGATTCATGATTCAATTCATGATTTATGATTTATGATTCAATTTATGATTCAATTCATGATTCATGATTCAATTCATGATTCATGATTCATGATTCAATTCATGATTCATGATTCATGATTCATGATTCATGATTCAATTCATGATTCATGATTCAATTCATGATTCATGATTCGATTCATGATTCATGATTCAATTCATGATTCATGATTCGATTCATGATTCATGATTCAATTCATTAATCATGATTTATGATTCAATTCATGATTCAATTCATGATTCATGATTCAATTCATGATTCATGATTCATGATTCGATTCATGATTCATTAATCAATTCATGATTCATGATTTGATTCATGATTTATGATTCAATTCATAAATCAAGATTCATGATTCATGATTCAATTCATGATTCATGATTCAAATTATGATTAATTTCATGATTCATGATTCAATTCATGATTCATGATTCAATTCATGATTCATGATTTATGATTCAATTCATGAATCATGATTCATGATTCAATTCATGATTCATGATTCAATTCATGATTCATGATTCATGATTCAATTCATGATTCATGATTCATGATTCGATTCATGATTCATGATTCAATTCATGATTCATGATTCGATTCATGATTCATGATTCATAATTGATGATTCGATTCATGATTCATGATTCAATTCATGATTCATGATTCAATTCATGATTCATGATTCGATTCATTATTCATGATTCAATTCATGATTCATGATTAAATGATTCAATTCATGATTCATGATTTGATTCATGATTCATGATTCATTATTCGATTCATGATTCATGATTCATGATTCAATTCATGATTCATGATTCGATTTATGATTAATGATTCAATTCATGATTCATGATTTATGATTCAATTCATGATTCAATTCATGATTCATGATTCAGAATTTATGATTCGATTCATGATTCATGATTTAGGATTCATGATTCAAATTATGATTCATGATTCATGATTCATGATTCATGATTCGATTTATGATTCATGATTCAATTCATGATTCATGATTTATGATTCAATTCATGATTCATGATTCAATTCATGATTCGATTCATGATTCATGATTCATGATTCAATTCATGATTCATGATTCATGATTCAATTCATGATTCATGATTCATGATTCAATTCATGATTCATGATTCATGATTCGATTCATGATTCATGATTCAATTCATGATTCATGATTCGATTCATGATTCATGATTCATAATTCATGATTCAATTCATGATTTATGATTCATGATTCAATTCATGATTCATGATTCAATTCATGATTCATGATTCGATTCATGATTCATGATTCAATTCATAATTCATGATTAAATGATTCAATTCATGATTCATGATTCGATTCATGATTCATGATTCATGATTCGATTCATGATTCATGATTCATGATTCAATTCATGATTCATGATTTGATTTATGATTCATGATTCAATTCATGATTCATGATTTATGATTCAATTCATGATTCAATTCATGATTCATGATTCATAATTTATGATTCGATTCATGATTCATGATTCAGGATTCATGATTCAATTCATGATTCATGATTCAATTCATGATTCATGATTTAATTCATGATTCGAGATTCATGATTTGATTCATGATTCATGATTCAATTCATGATTCATGATTCATCATTCAATTCATGATTCATGATTCAAATCATGATTCAATTCATGATTCCTGATTCAATTCATGATTTATGATTCAATTCATGATTCATGATTCAATTCATGATTTATGATTCAATTCATGATTCATGATTCAATTCATGATTCATGATTCGATTCATGATTAATGATTTATGATTCGTTTCATGATTCATGATTTATTTCATGATTCGTGTTTCGATTCATAATTCATGATTCATTTCATGATTCATGATTCAATTCATGATTCATGATTCTATTCATTATTCGTGATTCATGATTCAATTCATGATTCTTGATTCATTTCATGATTCATGATTCATGATTCAAATCATGATTCATGTTTCGATTCATAATTCATGATTCGATTCATGATTCATATTTCGATTCATGATTCATGATTCATAATTCATGATTCGATTCATGATTCATGATTCATGATTCATGATTCAATTCATGATTCATGATTCAATTCATGATTCGATTCATGATTCATGATTCACGATTTAATTCATCATTCATGATTTGATTCATGATTCAATTCATGATTTATGATTTATGATTCAATTTATGATTCAATTCATGATTCATGATTCAATTCATGATTCATGATTCATGATTCAATTCATGATTCATGATTCATGATTCATGATTCATGATTCAATTCATGATTCATGATTCAATTCATAATTCATGATTCGATTCATGATTCATGATTCATGATTCAATTCATGATTCGATTCATGATTCATGATTCAATTCATTCATCATGATTTATGATTCAATTCATGATTCAATTCATGATTCATGATTCAATTCATGATTCATGATTCATGATTCGATTCATGATTCATTAATCAATTCATGATTCATGATTTGATTCATGATTTATGATTCAATTCATAAATCAAGATTCATGATTCATGATTCAATTCATGATTCATGATTCAAATTATGATTCATTTCATGATTCATGATTCAATTCATGATTCATGATTCAATTCATGATTCATGATTCAATTCATGATTCATGATTTATGATTCAATTCATGAATCATGATTCATGATTCATGATTCCTGATTCAATTCATGATTCATTTCATGATTCATGATTCAATTCATGATTCATGATTTATGATTCAAATCATGATTCATGATTCATGATTCAATTCATGATTCATGATTCGATTCATGATTCATGATTGAATTCATGATTCATGATTCATGATTCAATTCATGATTCATAATTTGATTCATGATTCATGATTCATGATTCATGATTCAATTCATGATTCATGATTCATGATTCAATTCATGATTCATGATTCATGATATGATTCATGATTCATGATTCAATTCATGATTCATGATTCAATTCATGATTCATGATTCAATTCAAGATTCATGATTCATAATTCATGATTCGATTCATGATTCATGATTCATGATTCATGATTCAATTCATGATTCATGATTCAATTCAAGATTCATGATTCGATTCATGATTCATGATTCAATTCATGATTCATGATTCATGATTCAATTCATGATTCATGATTCGATTTATTATTCATGATTCAATTCATGATTCAATTTATGATTCATGATTCATGATTCGATTCATGATTCATGATTCAATTCATGATTCATGATTCGATTCATGATTCATGATTCATGATTCATGATTCATGATTCGATTCATGATTCATGATTCATGATTCAATTCATGATTCATGATTTGATTTATGATTCATGATTCAATTCATGATTCGATTCATGATTCAATTCATGATTCATGATTCAATTCATGATTCATGATTCGATTCATGATTCATGATTCATGATTCATGTTTCAATTCATGATTCATGATTCATGTTTCAATTCATGATTCATGATTCATGATTCAATTCATGATTCATGATTCATGATTCAATTCATGATTCATGATTCATGATTTGATTCATGATTCATGATTCAATTCATGATTCATGATTCGATTCATGATTCATGATTCATAATTCATGATTCGATTCATGATTCATGATTCATGATTCAATTCATGATTCATGATTCAATTCATGATTCAGGATTCGATTCATTATTCATGATTCAATTCATGATTCATGATTAAATGATTCAATTCATGATTCATGATTTAGGATTCATGATTCAATTTATGATTCATGATTCAATTCATGATTCATGATTCATGATTCATAAATCATGATTCGATTCATGATTCATGATTCATGATTCAATTCATGATTCATGATTCATGATTCAATTCATGATTCATGATTCATGATTCGATTCATGATTCATGATTCATTTCATGATTCATGATTCGATTCATGATTCATGATTCGATTCATGATTCATGATTCATGATTCAATTCATGATTCATGATTCGATTTATGATTCATGATTCAATTCATGATTCATGATTTATGATTCAATTCATGATTCATGATTCAATTCATGATTCGATTCATGATTCATGATTCATGATTCATGATTTAATTCATGATTCATGATTCATGATTCAATTCATGATTGATGATTCATGATTCAATTCATGATTCATGATTCATGATTCGATTCATGATTCATGATTCATGATTCAATTCATGATTGATGATTCATGATTCAATTCATGATTCATGATTCATGATTCGATTCATGATTCATGATTCAATTCATGATTCATGATTCGATTCATGATTCATGATTCATAATTCATGATTCAATTCATGATTCATGATTCATGATTCAATTCATGATTCATGATTCAATTCATGATTCATGATTCGATTCATGATTCATGATTCAATTCATGATTCATGATTAAATGATTCAGTTCATGATTCATGATTCGATTCATGATTCATGATTTATGATTCGATTCATGATTCATGATTCATGATTCAATTCATGATTCATGATTCGATTTATGATTCATGATTCTATTCATGATTCATGATTTATGATTCAATTCATGATTCAATTCATGATTCATGATTCATAATTTATGATTCGATTCATGATTCATGATTCAGGATTCATGATTCAATTCATGATTCATGATTCAATTCATGATTTATGATTCATGATTCATAAATCATGATTCGATTCATGATTCATAAATCATGATTCGATTCATGATTCATGATTCATGATTCGATTCATGATTCATGATTCGATTCATGATTCATGATTCAATTCATGATTTATGATTCAATTTATGATTCAATTCATGATTCATGATTCAATTCATGATTCATGATTCATGATTCGATTCATGATTAATGATTTAATTCATGATTCATGATTCATGATTCAATTCATGATTCATGATTCGATTCATGATTCATGATTCAATTCATGATTCATGATTCATGATTCAATTCATGATTCATGATTCATGATTCAATTCATGATTCATGATTCATGATTCATGATTCAATTCATGATTCATGATTTATGATTCATGATTCATGATTCAATTCATGATTCATGATTCATGATTCATGATTCAATTCATGATTCATGATTAAATTCATGATTCATGATTCGATTCATGATTCATGATTCGATTCATGATACATGATTCAATTCATGATTCATGATTAAATGATTCAATTCATGATTCATGATTTGATTCATGATTCATGATTCGATTCATGATTCATGATTCATTATTCATGATTCATGATTCGATTCATGATTCATGATTCGATTCATGATACATGATTCAATTCATGATTCAATTCATGATTCATGATTCATAATTTATGATTCGATTCAGGATTCATGATTCAGGATTCATGATTCAATTCATGATTCATGATTCAATTCATGATTCATGATTCATGATTCATAAATCATGATTCGATTCATGATTAATGATTCATGATTAGATTCATGATTCATGATTCGATTCATGATTCATGATTCAATTCATGATTTATGATTTATGATTCAATTTATGATTCAATTCATGATTCATGATTCAATTCATGATTCATGATTCATGATTTGATTCATGATTCATGATTCAATTCATGATTCATGATTCATGATTCAATTCATGATTCATGATTCGATTCATGATTCATGATTCAATTCATGATTCATGATTCGATTCATGATTCATGATTCGATTCATGATTCATGATTCAATTCATGATTCATGATTAAATGATTCGATTCATGATTCATGATTCATGATTCAATTCATGATTCATGATTCAATTCATGATTCATGATTTGATTTATGATTCATGATTCAATTCATGATTCATGATTCATCATTTATGTTTCGATTCATGATTCATGATTCAGGATTCATGATTCAATTCATGATTCATGATTCAATTCATGATTCCATGATTCATGATTAATAAATCATGATTAGATTCACGATTCATGATTCGATTCATGATTCATGATTCAATTCATGATTTATGATTTATGATTCAATTTATGATTCAATTCATGATTCATGATTCAATTCATGATTCATGATTCAATTCATGATTCATGATTTGATTCATGATTCATGATTCAATTCATGATTCATGATTCATGATTCAATTCATGATTCATGATTCGATTCATGATTCATGATTCAATTCATGATTCATGATTTATGATTCAATTCATGATTCAATTCATGATTCATTTCATGATTCATGATTCATGATTCGATTCATGATTCATGATTCATAATTCATGATTCAATTCATGATTCATGATTCAAGATTCAATTCATGATTCATGATTTCAATTCATGATTCATGATTCGATTCATGATTCATAATTCATGATTTATGATTCATGATTCGATTCATGATTCATGATTCATGATTAAATTCATGATTCAGGATTCGATTCATGATTCATGATTAGATTTATGATTTATGATTCAAATCATGATTCATAATTTCATGATTTATGATTCATGATTCATGATTCAATTCATGATTCATGATTCAATTCATGATTCATGATTCATTATTTAATTCATGATTCATGATTCGATTCATGATTCATGATTCAATTCATGATTCATGATTCAATTCATGATTCATGATTCATGATTCATGATTCATGATTCAATTCATGATCCATGATTCAATTCATGATTCATGATTCGATTCATGATTCATGATTCATGATTCGATTCATGATTTCATGATTCAATTCATGATTCATGATTTATGATTCAATTCATGATTCAATTCATGATTCATGATTTATGATTCAATTCATGATTCAATTCATGATTCATGATTCAATTCATGATTCAAGATTCATGATTTGATTCATGATTCATGATTCAATTCATGATTCATGATTCATGATTCAATTCATGATTCATGATTCAAATCATGATTCAATTCATGATTCATGAATTCAATTCATGATTTATGATTCAATTCATGATTCATGATTCAATTCATGATTTATGATTCTATTCATGATTCATGATTCAATTCATGATTCATGATTCAATTCATGATTCATGATTTATGATTCGTTTCATGATTCATGATTTATTTCATGATTCGTGTTTCGATTCATAATTCATGATTCATTTCATGATTCATGATTCAATTCATGATTCATGATTCTATTCATTATTCGTGATTCATGATTCGATTCATGATTCTTGATTCATTTCATGATTCTTGATTCATTTCATGATTCATGATTCATGATTCAAATCATGATTCATGTTTCGATTCATAATTCATGATTCGATTCATGATTCATGATTCTGATTCATGATTCATGATTCGATTCATGATTCATGATTCATAATTCATGATTCGATTCATGATTCATGATTCATGATTCATGATTCAATTCATGATTCATGATTCAATTCATGATTCGATTCATGATTCATGATTCAATTCATGATTCATGATTCATGATTCAATTTATGATTCAATTCATGATTCATGATTCAATTCATGATTCATGATTCATGATTCAATTCATGATTCATGATTCATGATTCATGATTCAATTCATGATTCATGATTCAATTCATGATTCATGATTTAATTCATGATTCATGATTCAATCATGATTCATGATTCGATTCATGATTCATGATTCAATTCATTAATCATGATTTATGATTCAATTCATGATTCAATTCATGATTCATGATTCAATTCATGATTCATGATTCATGATTCGATTCATGATTCATTAATCAATTCATGATTCATGATTTGATTCATGATTTATGATTCAATTCATAAATCAAGATTCATGATTCATGATTCAATTCATGATTCATGATTCAAATTATGATTCATTTCATGATTCATGATTCAATTCATGATTCATGATTCAATTAATGATTCATGATTTATGATTCAAATCATGATTCATGATTCATTATTTAATTCATGATTCATGATTCGATTCATGATTCATGATTGAATTCATGATTCATGATTCATGATTCAATTTATGATTCGATTCATGATTCATGATTCAATTCATGATTCATGATTTCAATTCATGATTCATGATTCAATTCATGATTCATGATTCATGATTCGATTCATGATTCATGATTCAATTCATGATTCATGATTTGATTCATGATTAATGATTCAATTCATGATTCGATTCATGATTCATGATTCATGATTCATGATTCAATTCATGATTCATGATTCAATTCAAGATTCATGATTCATAATTCATGATTCGATTCATGATTCATGATTCATGATTCATGATTCAATTCATGATTCATGATTCAATTCATGATTCATGATTTAATTCATGATTCATGATTCATGATTCAATTCATGATTCATGATTCGATTCATGATTCATGATTCAATTCATGATTCATGATTCATGATTCAATTCATGATTCATGATTCATGATTCATGATTCATGATTCATGATTCAATTCATGATTCATGATTCAATTCATGATTCATGATTTAATTCATGATTCATGATTCATGATTCAATTCATGATTCATGATTCGATTCATGATTCATGATTCAATTCATTAATCATGATTTATGATTCAATTCATGATTCAATTCATGATTCATGATTCAATTCATGATTCATGATTCATGATTCGATTCATGATTCATTAATCAATTCATGATTCATTATTTGATTCATGATTTATGATTCAATTCATAAATCAAGATTCATGATTCATGATTCAATTCATGATTCATGATTCAAATTATGATTCATTTCATGATTCATGATTCAATTCATGATTCATGATTCAATTCATGATTCATGATTTATGATTCAAATCATGATTCATGATTCATTATTTAATTCATGATTCATGATTCGATTCATGATTCATGATTGAATTCATGATTCATGATTCATGATTCAATTCATGATTCATGATTCGATTCATGATTCATGATTCATGATTCATGATTCAATTCATGATTCATGATTCATGATTCAATTCATGATTCATGATTCATGATTCGATTCATGATTAATGATTCAATTCATGATTCGATTCATGATTCATGATTCATGATTCATGATTCAATTCATGATTCATGATTCAATTCAAGATTCATGATTCATAATTCATGATTCGATTCATGATTCATGATTCATGATTCATGATTCAATTCATGATTCATGATTCAATTCATGATTCATGATTCATGATTCGATTCATGATTCATGATTCAATTCATGATTCATGATTCATGATTCAATTCATGATTCATGATTCATGATTTGATTCAGGATTAATGATTCAATTCATGATTCGATTCATGATTCATGATTCATGATTCATGATTCAATTCATGATTCATGATTCAATTCAAGATTCATGATTCATAATTCATGATTCGATTCATGATTCATGATTCATGATTCATGATTCAATTCATGATTCATGATTCAATTCAAGATTCATGATTCGATTCATGATTCATGATTCAATTCATGATTCATGATTAAATGATTCAATTCATGATTCATGATTCGATTCATGATTCATGATTCATGATTCGATTCATGATTCATGATTCATGATTCAATTCATGATTCATGATTCGATTTATGATTCATGATTCAATTCATGATTCATGATTTATGATTCAATTCATGATTCATGATTCAATTCATGATTCATGATTCGATTCATGATTCATGATTCATGATTCATGATTCATGATTCATGATTCAATTCATGATTCATGATTCATGATTCAATTCATGATTCATGATTCGATTCATGATTCATGATTCGATTCATGATTCATGATTCATGATTCAATTCATGATTCATGATTCATGATTCAATTCATGATTCATGATTCGATTCATGATTCATGATTCGATTCATGATTCATGATTCATGATTCAATTCATGATTCATGATTCATGATTCAATTCATGATTCATGATTCGATTTATGATTCATGATTCAATTCATGATTCATGATTTATGATTCAATTCATGATTCATGATTCAATTCATGATTCATGATTCGATTCATGATTCATGATTCATGATTCATGTTTCAATTCATGATTCATGATTCAATTCATGATTCATGATTCATGATTCAATTCATGATTCATGATTCATGATTCATGATTCAATTCATGATTCATGATTCGATTCATGATTCATAATTCATATTCATGAATCGATTCATGATTCATGATTCAATTCATGATTCATGATTCAATTCATGATTCATGATTCAATTCATGATTCATGATTCATGATTCGATTCATGATTCATGATTCAATTCATGATTCATGATTTGATTCATGATTAATGATTCAATTCATGATTCGATTCATGATTCATGATTCATGATTCATGATTCAATTCATGATTCATGATTCAATTCAAGATTCATGATTCATAATTCATGATTCGATTCATGATTCATGATTCATGATTCATGATTCAATTCATGATTCATGATTCAATTCAAGATTCATGATTCGATTCATGATTCATGATTCAATTCATGATTCATGATTAAATGATTCAATTCATGATTCATGATTCGATTCATGATTCATGATTCATGATTCGATTCATGATTCATGATTCATGATTCAATTCATGATTCATGATTCGATTTATGATTCATGATTCAATTCATGATTCATGATTTATGATTCAATTCATGATTCATGATTCAATTCATGATTCATGATTCATGATTCAATTCATGATTCATGATTCGATTTATGATTCATGATTCAATTCATGATTCATGATTCATGATTCAATTCATGATTCATGATTCAATTCATGATTCATGATTCGATTCATGATTCATGATTCGATTCATGATTCATGTTTCGATTCATGATTCATGATTCATGATTCAATTCATGATTCATGATTCATGATTCGATTTATGATTCATGATTCAATTCATGATTCATGATTTATGATTCAATTCATGATTCATGATTCAATTCATGATTCATGATTCGATTCATGATTCATGATTCATGATTCATGATTCGATTCATGATTCATGATTCAATTCATGATTCATGATTCATGATTCAATTCATGATTCATGATTCGATTCATGATTCATGATTCAATTCATGATTCATGATTCGATTCATAATTCATAATTCATGATTCAATTCATGATTCATGATTCATAATTTATGATTCGATTCATGATTCATGATTCAGGATTCATGATTCAATTTATGATTCATGATTCAATTCATGATTCATGATTCATGATTCATAAATCATGATTCGATTCATGATTCATGATTCATGATTCAATTCATGATTCATGATTCAATTCATGATTCATGATTCATAATTTGATTCATAAATCATGATTCAATTCATGATTCATGATTCGATTCATGATTCATGATTCATAATTCATGATTCGATTCATGATTCATGATTCAATTCATGATTCATGATTCAATTCATGATTCATGATTCAATTCATGATTTATGATTCAATTTATGATTCAATTCATGATTCATGATTCAATTCATGATTAATGATTCATGATTTCAATCATGATTCATGATTCATGATTCAATTCATGATTCATGATTCAATTCATGATTCATAATTCGATTCATGATTTATGATTCATGATTCATGATTCAATTCATGATTCATGTTTCGATTCATGATTCATGATTCAATTCATGATTCATGATTTATTATTCAATTCATGATTCAATTCATGATTCATGATTCAATTCATGATTTATGATTCATGATTCGATTCATGATTCATGATTCAATTCATGATTCATGATTTGATTCATGATTTATGATTCAATTCATAAATCAAGATTCATGATTCATGATTCAATTCATGATTCATGATTCAAATTATGATTCATTTCATGATTCATGATTCAATTCATGATTCATGATTTCAATTCATGATTCATGATTCATGATTCAATTCATGATTAATTTTATGATACATGATTCAATTCATGATTCATGATTTATGATTCAAATCATGATTCATGATTCATTATTTAATTCATGATTCATGATTCGATTCATGATTCATGATTGAATTCATGATTCATGATTCATGATTCAATTCATGATTCATGATTCGATTCATGATTCATGATTCATGATTCAATTCATGATTCATGAATCAATTCATGATTCGATTCATGATTCATGATTCATGATTCATTTCATGATTCATGATTCAATTCATGATTTATGATTCGATTCATTGATTCATGATTCAATTCATGGTTCATGATTAAATGATTCAATTCATGATTCGATTCATGATTCATGATTCATGATTCGATTTATTATTCATGATTCAATTCATGATTCATGATTAAATTCATGATTCATGATTCATGATTCAATTCATGATTCATGATTCATGATTCAATTCATGATTCATGATTCATGATTCGATTCATGATTCATGATTCAATTCATGATTCATGATTCGATTCATGATTCATGATTCTATTCATGATTCATGATTTATGATTCAATTCATGATTCATGATTCAATTCATGATTCATGATTCAATTCATGATTCATGATTCATGATTCAATTCATGATTCATGATTCATGATTCAATTCATGATTCATGATTCGATTCATGATTCATGATTTGATTCATGATTCATGATTCAATTCATGATTCATGATTCGATTCATGATTCATGATTCAATTCATGATTCATGATTCGATTTATGATTCATGATTCAATTCATGATTCATGATTTATGATTCAATTCATGATTCATGATTCAATTCATGATTCATGATTCGATTCATGATTCATGATTCACGATTCAATTCATGATTCATGATTCATGATTCAATTCATGATTCATGATTTATGATTCAATTCATGATTCAATTCATGATTCATGATTCATAATTTATGATTCGATTCATGATTCATGATTCAGGATTCATGATTCAATTCATGATTCATGATTTATGATTCAATTCATGATTCATGATTCATAATTTATGACTTCGATTCATGATTCATGATTCAGGATTCATGATTCAATTCATGATTCATGATTTATGATTCAATTCATGATTCAATTCATGATTCATGATTCATAATTTATGATTCGATTCATGATTCATGATTCAGGATTCATGATTCAATTCATGATTCATGATTCAATTCATGATTCATGATTCATGATTCATAAATTATGATTCGATTCATGATTCATGATTCATGATTCGATTCATGATTCATGATTCGATTCATGATTCATGATTCAATTCATGATTTATGATTTATGATTCAATTTATGATTCAATTCATGATTCATGATTCGATTCATGATTCATGATTCATGATTCAATTCATGATTCATGATTCATAATTCATGATTCAATTAATGATTCATGATTCAATTCATGATTCATGATTCGATTCATGATTCATGATTCATGATTCGATTCATGATTCATGATTCAATTCATGATTCATGATTTATGATTCAATTCATGATTCAATTTATGATTCATGATTTATGATTCAATTCATGATTAAATTCATGATTCATGATTCGATTCATGATTCATGATTCATGATTCAATTCATGATTCATGATTCATGATTCAATTCATGATTCATGATTCGATTTATGATTCATGATTCAATTCATGATTCATGATTTATGATTCAATTCATGATTCATGATTCAATTCATGATTCATGATTCGATTCATGATTCATGATTCATGATTCATGTTTCAATTCATGATTCATGATTCAATTCATGATTCATGATTCATGATTCAATTCATGATTCATGATTCATGATTCATGATTCAATTCATGATTCATGATTCGATTCATGATTCATAATTCATAATTCATGATTCGATTCATGATTCATGATTCAATTCATGATTCATGATTCAATTCATGATTCATGATTCAATTCATGATTCATGATTCATGATTCGATTCATGATTCATGATTCAATTCATGATTCATGATTTGATTCATGATTAATGATTCAATTCATGATTCGATTCATGATTCATGATTCATGATTCATGATTCAATTCATGATTCATGATTCAATTCAAGATTCATGATTCATAATTCATGATTCGATTCATGATTCATGATTCATGATTCATGATTCAATTCATGATTCATGATTCAATTCAAGATTCATGATTCGATTCATGATTCATGATTCAATTCATGATTCATGATTAAATGATTCAATTCATGATTCATGATTCGATTCATGATTCATGATTCATGATTCGATTCATGATTCATGATTCATGATTCAATTCATGATTCATGATTCGATTTATGATTCATGATTCAATTCATGATTCATGATTTATGATTCAATTCATGATTCATGATTCAATTCATGATTCATGATTCATGATTCAATTCATGATTCATGATTCGATTATGATTCATGATTCAATTCATGATTCATGATTCATGATTCAATTCATGATTCATGATTCAATTCATGATTCATGATTCGATTCATGATTCATGATTCGATTCATGATTCATGTTTCGATTCATGATTCATGATTCATGATTCAATTCATGATTCATGATTCATGATTCGATTTATGATTCATGATTCAATTCATGATTCATGATTTATGATT
Organism: Mixophyes fleayi; assembly: GCF_038048845.1. Lineage (NCBI taxonomy): Eukaryota > Metazoa > Chordata > Amphibia > Anura > Limnodynastidae > Mixophyes > Mixophyes fleayi. The sequence goes on along the minus strand of NW_027448106.1, from coordinate 33,938 downwards.
CAATTCATGATTCATGATTCAATTCATGATTCATGATTCGATTCATGATTCATGATTCATGATTCATGATTCGATTCATGATTCATGATTCAATTCATGATTCATGATTCATGATTCAATTCATGATTCATGATTCGATTCATGATTCATGATTCAATTCATGATTCATGATTCGATTCATAATTCATAATTCATGATTCAATTCATGATTCATGATTCATAATTTATGATTCGATTCATGATTCAGGATTCAGGATTCATGATTCAATTTATGATTCATGATTCAATTCATGATTCATGATTCATGATTCATAAATCATGATTCGATTCATGATTCATGATTCATGATTCAATTCATGATTCATGATTCAATTCATGATTCATGATTCATAATTTGATTCATAAATCATGATTCAATTCATGATTCATGATTCGATTCATGATTCATGATTCATAATTCATGATTCGATTCATGATTCATGATTCAATTCATGATTCATGATTCAATTCATGATTCATGATTCAATTCATGATTTATGATTCAATTTATGATTCAATTCATGATTCATGATTCAATTCATGATTAATGATTCATGATTCATGATTCAAATCATGATTCATGATTCATGATTCAATTCATGATTCATGATTCAATTCATGATTCATAATTCGATTCATGATTTATGATTCATGATTCATGATTCAATTCATGATTCATGTTTCGATTCATGATTCATGATTCAATTCATGATTCATGATTTATTATTCAATTCATGATTCAATTCATGATTCATGATTCAATTCATGATTTATGATTCATGATTCGATTCATGATTCATGATTCAATTCATGATTCATGATTTGATTCATGATTTATGATTCAATTCATAAATCAAGATTCATGATTCATGATTCAATTCATGATTCATGATTCAAATTATGATTCATTTCATGATTCATGATTCAATTCATGATTCATGATTCAATTCATGATTCATGATTCATGATTCAATTCATGATTAATTTTATGATACATGATTCAATTCATGATTCATGATTTATGATTCAAATCATGATTCATGATTCATTATTTAATTCATGATTCATGATTCGATTCATGATTCATGATTGAATTCATGATTCATGATTCATGATTCAATTCATGATTCATGATTCGATTCATGATTCATGATTCATGATTCATGATTCATGATTCAATTCATGATTCATGAATCAATTCATGATTCGATTCATGATTCATGATTCATGATTCATTTCATGATTCATGATTCAATTCATGATTTATGATTCGATTCATGATTCATGATTCAATTCATGGTTCATGATTAAATGATTCAATTCATGATTCGATTCATGATTCATGATTCATGATTCGATTTATTATTCATGATTCAATTCATGATTCATGATTAAATTCATGATTCATGATTCATGATTCAATTCATGATTCATGATTCATGATTCGATTCATGATTCATGATTCGATTCATGATTCATGATTCAATTCATGATTCATGATTCGATTCATGATTCATGATTCTATTCATGATTCATGATTTATGATTCAATTCATGATTCATGATTCAATTCATGATTCATGATTCAATTCATGATTCATGATTCATGATTCAATTCATGATTCATGATTTATGATTCAATTCATGATTCATGATTCATGATTCAATTCATGATTCATGATTTATGATTCAATTCATGATTCAATTCATGATTCATGATTCATAATTTATGATTCGATTCATGATTCATGATTCAGGATTCATGATTCAATTCATGATTCATGATTTATGATTCAATTCATGATTCATGATTCATAATTTATGATTCGATTCATGATTCATGATTCAGGATTCATGATTCAATTCATGATTCATGATTTATGATTCAATTCATGATTCAATTCATGATTCATGATTCATAATTTATGATTCGATTCATGATTCATGATTCAGGATTCATGATTCAATTCATGATTCATGATTCAATTCATGATTCATGATTCATGATTCATAAATTATGATTCGATTCATGATTCATGATTCATGATTCGATTCATGATTCATGATTCGATTCATGATTCATGATTCAATTCATGATTTATGATTTATGATTCAATTTATGATTCAATTCATGATTCATGATTCGATTCATGATTCATGATTCATGATTCAATTCATGATTCATGATTCATAATTCATGATTCAATTAATGATTCATGATTCAATTCATGATTCATGATTCGATTCATGATTCATGATTCATGATTCGATTCATGATTCATGATTCAATTCATGATTCATGATTTATGATTCAATTCATGATTCAATTTATGATTCATGATTTATGATTCAATTCATGATTAAATTCATGATTCATGATTCAATTCATGATTCATGATTCAATTCATGATTCAAGATTCATGATTTGATTCATGATTCATGATTCAATTCATGATTCATGATTCATGATTCAATTCATGATTCATGATTCAAATCATGATTCAATTCATGATTCATGATTCAATTCATGATTTATGATTCAATTCATGATTCATGATTCAATTCATGATTTATGATTCAATTCATGATTCATGATTCAATTCATGATTCATGATTCGATTCATGATTCATGATTTATGATTCGTTTCATGATTCACGATTTATTTCATGATTCGTGTTTCGATTTATAATTCATGATTCATTTCATGATTCATGATTCAATTCATGATTCATGATTCTATTCATTATTCGTGATTCATGATTCGATTCATGATTCTTGATTCATTTCATGATTCATGATTCATGATTCAAATCATGATTCATGTTTCGATTCATAATTCATGATTTGATTCATGATTCATGATTCGATTCATGATTCATGATTCATAATTCATGATTCGATTCATGATTCATGATTCATGATTCATGATTCATGATTCAATTCATGATTCATGATTCAATTCATGATTCGATTCATGATTCATGATTCAATTCATGATTCATGATTCAATTCATGATTCATGATTCAATTCATGATTCATGATTCATGATTCAAATTATGATTCATGATTCATGATTCATGATTCAATTCATGATTCATGATTCAATTCATGATTCATGATTCGATTCATGATTCATGATTCATGATTCAATTCATGATTCATGATTCGATTCATGATTCATGATTCAATTCATTAATCATGATTTATGATTCAAATCATGATTCAATTCATGATTCATGATTCAATTCATGATTCATGATTCATGATTCGATTCATGATTCATTAATCAATTCATGATTCATGATTTGATTCATGATTTATGATTCAATTCATAAATCAAGATTCATGATTCATGATTCAATTCATGATTCATGATTCAAATTATGATTCATTTCATGATTTATGATTCAATTCATGATTCATGATTTATGATTCCATTCATGATTTATTTCATGATTCATGATTCAATTCATGATTCATGATTTGATTCATGATTCATGATTCATGATTCATGATTGAATTCATGATTCATGATTCATGATTCAATTCATGATTCATGATTCAAGATTCGATTCATGATTCATGATTCAATTCATGATTCATGATTTGATTCATGATTAATGATTCAATTCATGATTCGATTCATGATTCATGATTCATGATTCAATTCATGATTCATGATTCAATTCAAGATTCATGATTCATAATTCATGATTCGATTCATGATTCATGATTCATGATTCATGATTCAATTCATGATTCATGATGCAATTCAAGATTCATGATTCGATTCATGATTCATGATTCAATTCATGATTCATGATTAAATGATTCAATTCATGATTCATGATTCGATTCATGATTCATGATTCATGATTCGATTCATGATTCATGATTCATGATTCAATTCATGATTCATGATTCGATTCATGATTCATGATTCAATTCATGATTCATGATTCATGATTCGATTCATGATTCATGATTCAATTCATGATTCATGATTCGATTCATGATTCATGATTCATAATTCATGATTCAATTCATGATTCATGATTCATGATTCAATTCATGATTCATGATTCAATTCATGATTCATGATTCGATTCATGATTCATGATTCAATTCATGATTCATGATTAAATGATTCAATTCATGATTCATGATTCGATTCATGATTCATGATTCATGATTCGATTCATGATTCATGATTCATGATTCATGATTCATGATTCATGATTCAATTCATGATTCATGATTCGATTTATGATTCATGATTTAATTCATGATTCATGATTTATGATTCAATTCATGATTCAATTCATGATTCATGATTCATAATTTATGATTCGATTCATGATTCATGATTCAGGATTCATGATTCAATTCATGATTCATGATTTATGATTCAATTCATGATTCAATTCATGATTCATGATTCATAATTTATGATTCGATTCATGATTCATGATTCAGGATTCATGATTCAATTCATGATTCATGATTCAATTCATGATTCATGATTCATGATTCATAAATTATGATTCGATTCATGATTCATGATTCATGATTCGATTCATGATTCATGATTCGATTCATGATTCATGATTCAATTCATGATTTATGATTTATGATTCAATTCATGATTCAATTCATGATTCATGATTCGATTCATGATTCATGATTCATGATTCAATTCATGATTCATGATTCATGAATCATGATTCAATTAATGATTCATGATTCAATTCATGATTCATGATTCGATTCATGATTCATGATTCATGATTCGATTCATGATTCATGATTCAATTCATGATTCATGATTTATGATTCAATTCATGATTCAATTCATGATTCATGATTTATGATTCAATTCATGATTAAATTCATGATTCATGATTCAATTCATGATTCAAGATTCATGATTTGATTCATGATTCATGATTCAATTCATGATTCATGATTCATGATTCAATTCATGATTCATGATTCAAATCATGATTCAATTCATGATTCATGATTCAATTCATGATTTATGATTCAATTCATGATTCATGATTCAATTCATGATTTATGATTCAATTCATGATTCATGATTCAATTCATGATTCATGATTCGATTCATGATTCATGATTTATGATTCGTTTCATGATTCATGATTTATTTCATGATTCGTGTTTCGATTTATAATTCATGATTCATTTCATGATTCATGATTCAATTCATGATTCATGATTCTATTCATTATTCGTGATTCATGATTCGATTCATGATTCTTGATTCATTTCATGATTCATGATTCATGATTCAAATCATGATTCATGTTTCGATTCATAATTCATGATTCGATTCATGATTCATGATTCGATTCATGATTCATGATTCATAATTCATGATTCGATTCATGATTCATGATTCATGATTCAATTCATGATTCATGATTCAATTCATGATTCGATTCATGATTCATGATTCATGATTCATGATTCATGATTCATGATTCATGATTCAATTCATGATTCATGATTCAATTCATGATTCATGATTCATGATTCAAATTATGATTCATGATTCATGATTCATGATTCAATTCATGATTCATGATTCAATTCATGATTCATGATTCGATTCATGATTCATGATTCATGATTCAATTCATGATTCATGATTCGATTCATGATTCATGATTTAATTCATTAATCATGATTTATGATTCAAATCATGATTCAATTCATGATTCATGATTCAATTCATGATTCATGATTCATGATTCGATTCATGATTCATTAATCAATTCATGATTCATGATTTGATTCATGATTTATGATTCAATTCATAAATCAAGATTCATGATTCATGATTCAATTCATGATTCATGATTCAAATTATGATTCATTTCATGATTCATGATTCAATTCATGATTCATGATTCAATTCATGATTCATGATTTATGATTCAATTCATGATTCATTTCATGATTCATGATTCAATTCATGATTCATGATTCGATTCATGATTCATGATTCATGATTCATGATTCAATTCATGATTCATGATTCATGATTCAATTCATGATTCATGATTCATGATTCGATTCATGATTCATGATTCAATTCATGATTCATGATTTGATTCATGATTAATGATTCAATTCATGATTCGATTCATGATTCATGATTCATGATTCATGATTCAATTCATGATTCATGATTCGATTCATGATTCATGATTCATGATTCGATTCATGATTCATGATTCATGATTCAATTCATGATTCATGATTCGATTTATGATTCATGATTCAATTCATGATTCATGATTTATGATTCAATTCATGATTCATGATTCAATTCATGATTCATGATTCGATTCATGATTCTTGATTCATGATTCATGATTCATGATTCATGATTCAATTCATGATTCATGATTCGATTCATGATTCATGATTCATGATTCGATTCATGATTCATGATTCATGATTCAATTCATGATTCATGATTCGATTTATGATTCATGATTCAATTCATGATTCATGATTTATGATTCAATTCATGATTCATGATTCAATTCATGATTCATGATTCGATTCATGATTCTTGATTCATGATTCATGATTCATGATTCATGATTCAATTCATGATTCATGATTCATGATTCAATTCATGATTCATGATTCATGATTCGATTCATGATTCATGATTCAATTCATGATTCATGATTCGATTCATGATTCATGATTTGATTCATGATTCATGATTCATGATTCAATTCATGATTCATGATTTGATTTATGATTCATGATTCAATTCATGATTCATGATTTATGATTCAATTCATGATTCATGATTCAATTCATGATTCATGATTCGATTCATGATTCATGATTCATGATTCATGATTCAATTCATGATTCATGATTCATTATTCATGATTCAATTCATGATTCATGATTCGATTCATGATTCATGATTCAATTCATGATTCATGATTTGATTCATGATTCATGATTCGATTCATGATTCATGATTCATGATTCAATTCATGATTCATGATTCGATTTATGATTCATGATTCAATTCATGATTCATGATTTATGATTCAATTCATGATTCATGATTCAATTCATGATTCACGATTCGATTCATGATTCATGATTCATGTTTCAATTCATGATTCATGATTCAATTCATGATTCATGATTCATGATTCAATTCATGATTCATGATTCATGTTTCAATTCATGATTCATGATTCAATTCATGATTCATGATTCATGATTCAATTCATGATTCATGATTCATGATTCGATTCATGATTCATGATTCAATTTATGATTCATGATTCAATTCATGATTCATGATTCATGATTCATAAATCATGATTCGATTCATGATTCATGATTCATGATTCAATTCATGATTCATGATTCATGATTCAATTCATGATTCATGATTCATGATTCAATTCATGATTCATGATTCATAATTCGATTCATAAATCATGATTCAATTCATGATTCATGATTCGATTCATGATTCATGATTCATAATTCATGATTCGATTCATGATTCATGATTCAATTCATGATTCATGATTCAATTCATGATTTATGATTCAATTTATGATTCAATTCATGATTCATGATTCAATTCATGATTAATGATTCATGATTCATGATTCAAATCATGATTCATGATTCATGATTCAATTCATGATTCATGATTCAATTCATGATTCATAATTCGATTCATGATTCATGATTCAATTCATGATTCATGTTTCGATTCATGATTCATGATTCAATTCATGATTCATGATTTATTATTCAATTCATGATTCAATTCATGATTCATGATTCAATTCATGATTCATGATTCATGATTCGATTCATGATTCATTAATCAATTCATGATTCATGATTTGATTCATGATTTATGATTCAATTCATAAATCAAGATTCATGATTCATGATTCAATTCATGATTCATGATTCAAATTATGATTCATTTCATGTTTCATGATTCAATTCATGATTCAATTCATGATTCATGATTTATGATTCAATTCATGAATCATGATTCATGATTCAATTCATGATTCATGATTCAATTCATGATTCATGATTTATGATTCAATTCATGAATCATGATTCATGATTCAATTCATGATTCATTTCATGATACATGATTCAATTCATGATTCATGATTTATGATTCAAATCATGATTCATGATTCATTATTTAATTCATGATTCATGATTCGATTCATGATTCATGTTTGAATTCATGATTCATGATTCAATTCATGATTCATGATTCGATTCATGATTCATGATTCATGATTCATGATTCAATTCATGATTCATGATTCAATTCATGATTCGATTCATGATTCATGATTCATGATTCATTTCATGATTCATGATTCAATTCATGATTTATGATTCGATTCATGATTCATGATTCAATTCATGGTTCATGATTAAATGATTCAATTCATGATTCATGATTCGATTCATGATTCATGATTCATGATTCGATTTATGATTCATGATTCAATTCATGATTCATGATTAAATTCATGATTCATGATTCATGATTCAATTCATGATTCATGATTCATGATTCGATTCATGATTCATGATTCAATTCATGATTCATGATTCGATTCATGATTCATGATTCAATTCATGATTCATGATTTATGATTCAATTCATGATTCATGATTCAATTCATGATTCATGATTCAATTCATGATTCATGATTCAATTCATGATTCATGATTCATGATTCGATTCATGATTCATGATTCGATTCATGATTCATGATTCAATTCATGATTCATGATTCGATTCATGATTCATGATTCGATTCATGATTCATGATTCAATTCATGATTCATGATTCGATTTATGATTCATGATTCAATTCATGATTCATGATTTATGATTCAATTCATGATTCATGATTCAATTCATGATTCATGATTCGATTCATGATTCATGATTCATGATTCACGATTCAATTCATGATTCATGATTCATGATTCAATTCATGATTCATGATTCATGATTCAATTCATGATTCATGATTCATGATTCGATTCATGATTCATGATTCAATTCATGATTCATGATTCGATTCATGATTCATGATTCATAATTCATGATTCATAATTTATGATTCAATTCATGATTCATGATTCATGATTCAATTCATGATTCATGATTCAATTCATGATTCATGATTAGATTCATGATTCATGATTCAATTCATGATTCATGATTAAATGATTCAATTCATGATTCATGATTCGATTCATTATTCATGATTCATGATTCGATTCATGATTCATGATTCATGATTCGATTCATGATTCATGATTCATGATTCATGATTCATGATTCATGATTCATGATTCGATTGATGATTCATGATTCAATTCATGATTCATGATAAATGATTCAATTCATGATTCAATTCATGATTCATGATTCATAATTTATGATTCGATTCATGATTCATGATTCAGGATTCATGATTCAATTCATGATTCATGATTTATGATTCAATTCATGATTCAATTCATGATTCATGATTCATAATTTATGATTCGATTCATGATTCATGATTCAGGATTCATGATTCAATTCATGATTCATGATTCAATTCATGATTCATGATTCATGATTCATAAATTATGAATCGATTCATGATTCATGATTCGATTCATGATTCATGATTCGATTCATGATTCATGATTCAATTCATGATTTATGATTTATCATTCAATTTATGATTCAATTCATGATTCATGATTCAATTCATGATTCATATTTCATGCTTCGATTCATGATTCATGATTTAATTCATGATTCATGATTCATGATTCATGATTCAATTCATGATTCATGATTCAATTCATGATTCATGATTCATGATTCAATTCATGATTCATGATTCATGATTCAATTCATGATTCATGATTCATGATTCAATTCATGATTCATGATTCATGATTCATGATTCATGATTCATGATTCATGATTGAATTCATGATTCATGATTCATGATTCAATTCATGATTCATGATTAAATTCATGATTCATGATTCATGATTCGATTCATGATTTTTGATTCAATTCATGATTCATGATTAAATGATTCAATTCATGATTCATGATTCGATTCATGATTCATGATTCATGATTCGATTCATGATTCATGATTCATGATTCAATTCATGATTCATGATTCGATTTATGATTCATGATTCAATTCATGATTCATGATTTATGATTCAATTCATGATTCAATTCATGATTCATGATTCATAATTTATGATTCGATTCATGATTCATGATTCAGGATTCATGATTCAATTCATGATTCATGATTCAATTCATGATTCATGATTCATAAATCATGATTCGATTCATGATTAATGATTCATGATTCGATTCATGATTCATGATTCGATTCATGATTCATGATTCATGATTCGATTCATGATTCATGATTCAATTCATGATTCATGATTTATGATTCAATTCATGATTCAATTCATGATTCATGATTTATGATTCAATTCATGATTAAATTCATGATTCATGATTCAATTCATGATTCAAGATTCATGATTTGATTCATGATTCATGATTCAATTCATGATTCATGATTCATGATTCAATTCATGATTCATGATTCAAATCATGATTCAATTCATGATTCATGATTCAATTCATGATTTATGATTCAATTCATGATTCATGATTCAATTCATGATTTATGATTCAATTCATGATTCATGATTCAATTCATGATTCATGATTCGATTCATGATTCATGATTTATGATTCGTTTCATGATTCATGATTTATTTCATGATTCGTGTTTCGATTTATAATTCATTCATTTCATGATTCATGATTCAATTCATGATTCATGATTCTATTCATTATTCGTGATTCATGATTCGATTCATGATTCTTGATTCATTTCATGATTCATGATTCATGATTCAAATCATGATTCATGTTTCGATTCATAATTCATGATTCGATTCATGATTCATGATTCGATTCATGATTCATGATTCATAATTCATGATTCGATTCATGATTCATGATTCATGATTCAATTCATGATTCATGATTCAATTCATGATTCGATTCATGATTCATGATTCAATTCATGATTCATGATTCATGATTCATGATTCAATTCATGATTCATGATTCATGATTCAAATTATGATTCATGATTCATGATTCATGATTCAATTCATGATTCATGATTCAATTCATGATTCATGATTCGATTCATGATTCATGATTCATGATTCAATTCATGATTCATGATTCGATTCATGATTCATGATTCAATTCATTAATCATGATTTATGATTCAAATCATGATTCAATTCATGATTCATGATTCAATTCATGATTCATGATTCATGATTCGATTCATGATTCATTAATCAATTCATGATTCATGATTTGATTCATGATTTATGATTCAATTCATAAATCAAGATTCATGATTCATGATTCAATTCATGATTCATGATTCAAATTATGATTCATTTCATGATTCATGATTCAATTCATGATTCATGATTCAATTCATGATTCATGATTTATGATTCAATTCATGATTCATTTCATGATTCATGATTCAATTCATGATTCATGATTCGATTCATGATTCATGATTCATGATTCATGATTCAATTCATGATTCATGATTCATGATTCAATTCATGATTCATGATTCATGATTCGATTCATGATTCATGATTCAATTCATGATTCATGATTTGATTCATGATTAATGATTCAATTCATGATTCGATTCATGATTCATGATTCATGATTCATGATTCAATTCATGATTCATGATTCAATTCAAGATTCATGATTCATAATTCATGATTCGGTTCATGATTCATGATTCATGATTCAATTCATGATTCATGATTCAATTCAAGATTCATGATTCGATTCATGATTCATGATTCAATTCATGATTCATGATTAAATGATTCAATTCATGATTCATGATTCGATTCATGATTCATGATTCATGATTCGATTCATGATTCATGATTCATGATTCAATTCATGATTCATGATTCGATTTATGATTCATGATTCAATTCATGATTCATGATTTATGATTCAATTCATGATTCATGATTCAATTCATGATTCATGATTCGATTCATGATTCTTGATTCATGATTCATGATTCATGATTCAATTCATGATTCATGATTCATGATTCAATTCATGATTCATGATTCATGATTCGATTCATGATTCATGATTCAATTCATGATTCATGATTCGATTCATGATTCATGATTTGATTCATGATTCATGATTCATGATTCAATTCATGATTCATGATTTGATTTATGATTCATGATTCAATTCATGATTCATGATTTATGATTCAATTCATGATTCATGATTCAATTCATGATTCATGATTCGATTCATGATTCATGATTCATGATTCATGATTCAATTCATGATTCATGATTCATTATTCATGATTCAATTCATGATTCATGATTCATGATTCGATTCATGATTCATGATTCAATTCATGATTCATGATTCGATTCATGATTCATGATTCGATTCATGATTCATGATTCATGATTCAATTCATGATTCATGATTCGATTTATGATTCATGATTCAATTCATGATTCATGATTTATGATTCAATTCACATGATTCATGATTCAATTCATGATTCACGATTCGATTCATGATTCATGATTCATGTTTCAATTCATGATTCATGATTCAATTCATGATTCATGATTCATGATTCAATTCATGATTCTTGATTCATGTTTCAATTCATGATTCATGATTCAATTCATGATTCATGATTCATGATTCAATTCATGATTCATGATTCATGATTCGATTCATGATTCATGATTCAATTTATGATTCATGATTCAATTCATGATTCATGATTCATGATTCATAAATCATGATTCGATTCATGATTCATGATTCATGATTCAATTCATGATTCATGATTCATGATTCAATTCATGATTCATGATTCATGATTCAATTCATGATTCATGATTCATAATTCGATTCATAAATCATGATTCAATTCATGATTCATGATTCGATTCATGATTCATGATTCATAATTCATGATTCGATTCATGATTCATGATTCAATTCATGATTCATGATTCAATTCATGATTCATGATTCAATTCATGATTTATGATTCAATTTATGATTCAATTCATGATACATGATTCAATTCATGATTAATGATTCATGATTCATGATTCAAATCATGATTCATGATTCATGATTCAATTCATGATTCATGATTCAATTCATGATTCATAATTCGATTCATGATTCATGATTCAATTCATGATTCATGTTTCGATTCATGAATCATGATTCAATTCATGATTCATGATTCATGATTCGATTCATGATTCATTAATCAATTCATGATTCATGATTTGATTCATGATTTATGATTCAATTCATAAATCAAGATTCATGATTTATGATTCAATTCATAATTCATGATTCAAATTATGATTCATTTCATGTTTCATGATTCAATTCATGATTCAATTCATGATTCATGATTTATGATTCAATTCATGAATCATGATTCATGATTCAATTCATGATTCATGATTCAATTCATGATTCATGATTTATGATTCAATTCATGAATCATGATTCATGATTCAATTCATGATTCATTTCATGATACATGATTCAATTCATGATTCATGATTTATGATTCAAATCATGATTCATGATTCATTATTTAATTCATGATTCATGATTCGATTCATGATTCATGTTTGAATTCATGATTCATGATTCAATTCATGATTCATGATTCGATTCATGATTCATGATTCATGATTCATGATTCAATTCATGATTCATGATTCAATTCATGATTCGATTCATGATTCATGATTCATGATTCATTTCATGATTCATGATTCAATTCATGATTTATGATTCGATTCATGATTCATGATTCAATTCATGGTTCATGATTAAATGATTCAATTCATGATTCATGATTCGATTCATGATTCATGATTCATGATTCGATTTATGATTCATGATTCAATTCATGATTCATGATTAAATTCATGATTCATGATTCATGATTCAATTCATGATTCATGATTCATGATTCGATTCATGATTCATGATTCAATTCATGATTCATGATTCGATTCATGATTCATGATTCAATTCATGATTCATGATTTATGATTCAATTCATGATTCATGATTCAATTCATGATTCATGATTCAATTCATGATTCATGATTCATGATTCAATTCATGATTCATGATTCATGATTCGATTCATGATTCATGATTCGATTCATGATTCATGATTCAATTCATGATTCATGATTCGATTCATGATTCATGATTCGATTCATGATTCATGATTCAATTCATGATTCATGATTCGATTTATGATTCATGATTCAATTCATGATTCATGATTTATGATTCAATTCATGATTCATGATTCAATTCATGATTCATGATTCGATTCATGATTCATGATTCACGATTCAATTCATGATTCATGATTCATGATTCAATTCATGATTCATGATTCATGATTCAATTCATGATTCATGATTCATGATTCGATTCATGATTCATGATTCAATTCATGATTCATGATTCAATTCATGATTCATGATTCGATTCATGATTCATGATTCAATTCATGATTCATGATTAAATGATTCAATTCATGATTCATGATTCGATTCATTATTCATGATTCATGATTCGATTCATGATTCATGATTCATGATTCGATTCATGATTCATGATTCATGATTCATGATTCGATTGATGATTCATGATTCAATTCATGATTCATGATTTATGATTCAATTCATGATTCAATTCATGATTCATGATTCATAATTTATGATTCGATTCATGATTCATGATTCAGGATTCATGATTCAATTCATGATTCATGATTTATGATTCAATTCATGATTCAATTCATGATTCATGATTCATAATTTATGATTCGATTCATGATTCATGATTCAGGATTCATGATTCAATTCATGATTCATGATTCAATTCATGATTCATGATTCATGATTCATAAATTATGAATCGATTCATGATTCATGATTCGATTCATGATTCATGATTCGATTCATGATTCATGATTCAATTCATGATTTATGATTTATCATTCAATTTATGATTCAATTCATGATTCATGATTCAATTCATGATTCATATTTCATGCTTCGATTCATGATTCATGATTTAATTCATGATTCATGATTCATGATTCATGATTCAATTCATGATTCATGATTCAATTCATGATTCATGATTCATGATTCAATTCATGATTCATGATTCATGATTCAATTCATGATTCATGATTCATGATTCAATTCATGATTCATGATTCATGATTCAATTCATGATTCATGATTCATGATTCATGATTCATGATTCATGATTCATGATTGAATTCATGATTCATGATTCATGATTCAATTCATGATTCATGATTAAATTCATGATTCATGATTCGATTCATGATTCATGATTCGATTCATGATTTTTGATTCAATTCATGATTCATGATTAAATGATTCAATTCATGATTCATGATTCGATTCATGATTCATGATTCATGATTCGATTCATGATTCATGATTCATGATTCAATTCATGATTCATGATTCGATTTATGATTCATGATTCAATTCATGATTCATGATTTATGATTCAATTCATGATTCAATTCATGATTCATGATTCATAATTTATGATTCAATTCATGATTCATGATTCAGGATTCATGATTCAATTCATGATTCATGATTCAATTCATGATTCATGATTCATAAATCATGATTCGATTCATGATTAATGATTCATGATTAGATTCATGATTCATGATTCGATTCATGATTCATGATTCAATTCATGATTTATGATTTATGATTCAATTTATGATTCAATTCATGATTCATGATTCAATTCATGATTCATGATTCATGATTTGTTTCATGATTCATGATTCAATTCATGATTCATGATTCATGATTCAATTCATGATTCATGATTCGATTCATGATTCATGATTTGATTTATGATTCATGATTCAATTCATGATTCATGATTTATGATTCAATTCATGATTCAATTCATGATTCATGATTCATCATTTATGATTCGATTCATGATTCATGATTCAATTCATGATTCTTGATTCAATTCATGATTCATGATTCATGATTCATAAATCATGATTCGATTCATGATTCATGATTCATGATTAGATTCATGATTCATGATTCGATTCATGATTCATGATTCAATTCATGATTTATGATTTATGATTCAATTTATGATTCAATTCATGATTCATGATTCAATTCATGATTCATGATTCAATTCATGATTCATGATTCAATTCATGATTCATGATTCATGATTCAATTCATGATTCATGATTCGATTCATGATTCATGATTCAATTCATGATTCATGATTTTTGATTCAATTCATGATTCAATTCATGATTCATTTCATGATTCATGATTCATGATTCGATTCATGATTCATGATTCATAATTCATGATTCAATTCATGATTCATGATTCAAGATTCAATTCATGATTCAATTCATGATTCATGATTCGATTCATGATTCATAATTCATGATTTATGATTCATTATTCGATTCATGATTCATGATTCATGATTCAATTCATGATTCAGGATTCGATTCATGATTCATGATTAGATTCATGATTTATGATTCAAATCATGATTCATAATTCATGATTTATGATTCATGATTCATGATTCGATTCATAATTCATGATTCAATTCATGATTCATGATTCATTATTTAATTCATGATTCATGATTCGATTCATGATTCATGATTCAATTCATGATTCATGATTCATGATTGAATTCATGATTCATGATTCATGATTCATGATTCATGATTAAATTCATGATTCATGATTCAATTCATGATTCATGATTCGATTCATGATTCATGATTCAATTCATGATTCATGATTTATGATTCAATTCATGATTCATGATTCAATTCATGATTCATGATTCGATTCATGATTCATGATTCATGATTCACGATTCAATTCATGATTCATGATTCAATTCATGATTTTGATTCAATTCATGATTCATGATTTATGATTCAATTCATGATTCATGATTCAATTCATGATTCATGATTCGATTCATGATTCATGATTCATGATTCACGATTCAATTCATGATTCATGATTCAATTCATGATTCATGATTCTCGATTCATGATTCATGATTCATGATTCGATTCATGATTCATGATTCATGATTCAATTCATGATTCATGATTCATGATTCAATTCATGATTCATGATTCATGATTCGATTCATGATTCATGATTCAATTCATGATTCATGATTCGATTCATGATTCATGATTCAATTCATGATTCATGATTAAATGATTCAATTCATGATTCATGATTCGATTCATGATTCATGATTCATGATTCGATTCATGATTCATGATTCATGATTCATGATTCATGATTCAATTCATGATTCATGATTCGATTTATGATTCATGATTCAAATCATGATTCATGATTTATGATTCAATTCATGATTCAATTCATGATTCATGATTCATAATTTATGATTTGATTCATGATTCATGATTCAGGATTCATGATTCAATTCATGATTCATGATTTATGATTCAATTCATGATTCAATTCATGATTCATGATTCATAATTTATGATTCGATTCATGATTCATGATTCAGGATTCATGATTCAATTCATGATTCATGATTCAATTCATGATTCATGATTCATGATTCATAAATTATGAATCGATTCATGATTCATGATTCATTATTCGATTCATGATTCATGATTCGATTCATGATTCATGATTCAATTCATGATTTATGATTTATGATTCAATTTATGATTCAATTCATGATTCATGATTCAATTCATGATTCATATTTCATGCTTCGATTCATGATTCATGATTTAATTCATGATTCATGATTCATGATTCATGATTCAATTCATGATTCATGATTCAATTCATGATTCATGATTCATGATTCAATTCATGATTCATGATTCATGATTCAATTCATGATTCATGATTCATGATTCAATTCATGATTCATGATTCATGATTCAATTCATGATTCATGATTCATGATTCATGATTCATGATTCATGATTCATGATTGAATTCATGATTCATGATTCATGATTCAATTCATGATTCATGATTAAATTCATGATTCATGATTCGATTCATGATTCATGATTCGATTCATGATTTTTGATTCAATTCATGATTCATGATTAAATGATTCAATTCATGATTCATGATTCGATTCATGATTCATGATTCATGATTCGATTCATGATTCATGATTCAGGATTCAATTCATGATTCATGATTCGATTTATGATTCATGATTCAATTCATGATTCATGATTTATGATTCAATTCATGATTCAATTCATGATTCATGATTCATAATTTATGATTCAATTCATGATTCATGATTCAGGATTCATGATTCAATTCATGATTCATGATTCAATTCATGATTCATGATTCATAAATCATGATTCGATTCATGATTAATGATTCATGATTAGATTCATGATTCATGATTCGATTCATGATTCATGATTCAATTCATGATTTATGATTTATGATTCAATTTATGATTCAATTCATGATTCATGATTCAATTCATGATTCATGATTCATGATTTGTTTCATGATTCATGATTCAATTCATGATTCATGATTCATGATTCAATTCATGATTCATGATTCGATTCATGATTCATGATTTGATTTATGATTCATGATTCAATTCATGATTCATGATTTATGATTCAATTCATGATTCAATTCATGATTCATGATTCATCATTTATGATTCGATTCATGATTCATGATTCAATTCATGATTCTTGATTCAATTCATGATTCATGATTCATGATTCATAAATCATGATTCGATTCATGATTCATGATTCATGATTAGATTCATGATTCATGATTCGATTCATGATTCATGATTCAATTCATGATTTATGATTTATGATTCAATTTATGATTCAATTCATGATTCATGATTCAATTCATGATTCATGATTCAATTCATGATTCATGATTCAATTCATGATTCATGATTCATGATTCAATTCATGATTCATGATTCGATTCATGATTCATGATTCAATTCATGATTCATGATTTTTGATTCAATTCATGATTCAATTCATGATTCATTTCATGATTCATGATTCATGATTCGATTCATGATTCATGATTCATAATTCATGATTCAATTCATGATTCATGATTCAAGATTCAATTCATGATTCAATTCATGATTCATGATTCGATTCATGATTCATAATTCATGATTTATGATTCATTATTCGATTCATGATTCATGATTCATGATTCAATTCATGATTCAGGATTCGATTCATGATTCATGATTAGATTCATGATTTATGATTCAAATCATGATTCATAATTCATGATTTATGATTCATGATTCATGATTCGATTCATAATTCATGATTCAATTCATGATTCATGATTCATTATTTAATTCATGATTCATGATTCGATTCATGATTCATGATTCAATTCATGATTCATGATTCATGATTGAATTCATGATTCATGATTCATGATTCATGATTCATGATTAAATTCATGATTCATGATTCAATTCATGATTCATGATTCGATTCATGATTCATGATTCAATTCATGATTCATGATTTATGATTCAATTCATGATTCATGATTCAATTCATGATTCATGATTCGATTCATGATTCATGATTCATGATTCACGATTCAATTCATGATTCATGATTCAATTCATGATTCATGATTCATGATTCAATTCATGATTCATGATTCATGATTCGATTCATGATTCATGATTCAATTCATGATTCATGATTCGATTCATGATTCATGATTCAATTCATGATTCATGATTAAATGATTCAATTCATGATTCATGATTCGATTCATGATTCATGATTCATGATTCGATTCATGATTCATGATTCATGATTCAATTCATGATTCATGATTCATGATTCAATTCATGATTCATGATTCATGATTCGATTCATGATTCATGATTCAATTCATGATTCATGATTCGATTCATGATTCATGATTCAATTCATGATTCATGATTAAATGATTCAATTCATGATTCATGATTCGATTCATGATTCATGATTCATGATTCGATTCATGATTCATGATTCATGATTCATGATTCATGATTCAATTCATGATTCATGATTCGATTTATGATTCATGATTCAAATCATGATTCATGATTTATGATTCAATTCATGATTCAATTCATGATTCATGATTCATAATTTATGATTTGATTCATGATTCATGATTCAGGATTCATGATTCAATTCATGATTCATGATTTATGATTCAATTCATGATTCAATTCATGATTCATGATTCATAATTTATGATTCGATTCATGATTCATGATTCAGGATTCATGATTCAATTCATGATTCATGATTCAATTCATGATTCATGATTCATGATTCATAAATTATGAATCGATTCATGATTCATGATTCATTATTCGATTCATGATTCATGATTCGATTCATGATTCATGATTCAATTCATGATTTATGATTTATGATTCAATTTATGATTCAATTCATGATTCATGATTCAATTCATGATTCATATTTCATGATTCGATTCATGATTCATGATTTAATTCATGATTCATGATTCATGATTCAATTCATGATTCATGATTCAATTCATGATTCATGATTCAATTCATGATTCATGATTCATGATTCAATTCATGATTCATGATTCATGATTCAATTCATGATTCATGATTTATGATTCAATTCATGATTCAATTCATGATTCATGATTCATAATTTATGATTCGATTCATGATTCATGATTCAGGATTCATGATTCAATTCATGATTCATGATTCAATTCATGATTCATGATTCATGATTCATAAATCATGATTCGATTCATGATTAATGATTCATGATTAGATTCATGATTCATGATTCGATTCATGATTCATGATTCAATTCATGATTTATGATTTATGATTCAATTTATGATTCAATTCATGATTCATGATTCAATTCATGATTCATGATTCATGATTTGATTCATGATTCATGATTCAATTCATGATTCATGATTCATGATTAAATTCATGATTCATGATTCGATTCATGATTCATGATTTGATTTATGATTCATGATTCAATTCATGATTCATGATTTATGATTCAATTCATGATTCAATTCATGATTCATGATTCATCATTTATGATTCGATTCATGTTTCATGATTCAATTCATGATTCATGATTCAATTCATAATTCATGATTCATGATTCATAAATCATGATTCGATTCATGATTCATGATTCATGATTAGATTCATGATTCATGATTCGATTCATGATTCATGATTCAATTCATGATTTATGATTTATGATTCAATTTATGATTCAATTCATGATTCATGATTCAATTCATGATTCATGATTCAATTCATGATTCATGATTCAATTCATGATTCATGATTCATGATTCGATTCATGATTCAATTCATGATTCATGATTTATGATTCGATTCATGATTCATGATTCATAATTCATGATTCAATTCATGATTCATGATTCAAGATTCAATTCATGATTCATTTCATGATTCATGATTCATGATTCGATTCATGATTCATGATTCATAAATCATGATTCAATTCATGATTCATGATTCAAGATTCAATTCATGATTCATGATTCAATTCATGATTCATGATTCGATTCATGATTCATAATTCATGATTTATGATTCATTATTCGATTCATGATTCATGATTCATGATTCAATTCATGATTCAGGATTCGATTCATGATTCATGATTAGATTCATGATTTATGATTCAAATCATGATTCATAATTCATGATTTATGATTCATGATTCATGATTCGATTCATGATTCATGATTTAATTCATGATTCATGATTCATTATTTAATTCATGATTCATGATTCGATTCATGATTCATGATTCAATTCATGATTCATGATTCATGATTCAATTCATGATTCATGATTCATGATTCATGATTCATGATTCAATTCATGATTCATGATTCAATTCATGATTCATGATTCATGATTCATGATTCATGATTCATGATTCATGATTCAATTCATGATTCATGATTCATGATTCATGATTCAATTAATGATTCATGATTCAATTCATGATTCATGATTCGATTCATGATTCATGATTCATGATTCGATTCATGATTCATGATTCAATTCATGATTCATGATTTATGATTCAATTCATGATTCAATTCATGATTCGTGATTCAATTCATGATTCATGATTTGATTCATGAATTTATTATTCAATTTATGATTCATGATTTAATTCATGATTCATGATTTGATTCATGATTCATGATTCAATTCATGATTCATTTCATGATTCATGATTCAATTCATGATTCATGATTCATGATTCAATTCATGATTCATGATTCATGATTTAATTCATGATTCATGATTCATGATTCATGATTCAATTAATGATTCATGATTCAATTCATGATTCATGATTCGATTCATGATTCATGATTCATGATTCATGATTCGATTCATGATTCATGATTCAATTCATGATTCATGATTTATGATTCAATTCATGATTCAATTCATGATTCGTGATTCAATTCATGATTCATGATTCGATTCATGAATTATGATTCAATTTATGATTCATGATTTAATTCATGATTCATGATTTGATTCATGATTCATGATTCAATTCATGATTCATTTCATGATTCATGATTCAATTCATGATTCATGATTCATGATTCAATTCATGATTCATGATTCAATTCATGATTCATTTCATGATTCATGATTTAATTCATGATTATTGATTCATGATGCAATTCATGATTCATGATGCAATTCATGATTCATGATTCAATTCATGATTGATGATTCAATTCATGTTTCATGATTCGATTCATGATTCATGATTAAATTCATGATTCATAATTCAATTCATGATTCATAATTTGATTCATGATTCATGATTCATGATTTGATTCATGACTCATGTTTCATGATTCAATTCATGATTCATGATTCGATTTATGATTTATGATTCAATTCATGATTCATGATTCAAATCATGAATTAATTCATGATTCATGATTCAAATCATGAATTAATTCATGATTCATGATTCAATTCATGATTTATGATTCAATTCATGATTCATGATTCAATTCATGATTCATGATTCGATTCATGATTAATGATTTATTATTTGTTTCATGATTCATGATTCATTTCATGATTCGTGTTTCGATTTATAATTCATGATTCAATTCATGATTCATGATTCGATTCATTATTCATGATTCATGATTCTTGATTCATTTCATGATTCATGATTCATGATTGAAATCATGATTCATGTTTCGATTCATAATTCATGATTCGATTCATGATTCATGATTCGATTCATGATTCATGATTCATAATTCATGATTCGATTCATGATTCATGATTCATGATTCATGATTCAATTCATGATTCATGATTCAATTCATGATTCATGATTCAATTCATGATTCAATTCATGATTCATGATTCATGATTCACGATTCAATTCATGATTCATGATTCGATTCATGATTCATGATTCAATTCATGATTTATGATTTATGATTCAATTTATGATTCAATTCATGATTCATGATTCAATTCATGATTCATGATTCATTATTCAATTCATGATTCATGATTCATGATTCATGATTCAATTCATGATTCATGATTCAATTCATGATTCATGATTCGATTCATGATTCATAATTCATGATTCATGATTCATGATTCGATTCATGATTCATGATTCAATTTATGATTCATGATTTATGATTCAATTCATGATTCAATTCATGATTCATGATTCAATTCATGATTCATGATTCATGATTCGATTCATGATTCATTAATCAATTCATGATTCATGATTTGATTCATTATTTATGATTCAATTCATGAATCAAGATTCATGATTCATGATTCAATTCATGATTCATGATTCAAATTATGATTCATTTCATGATTCATGATTCAATTCATGATTCATGATTCAATTCATGTTTCATGATTTATGATTCTATTCATGATTCATGATATATGATTCATTATTCATGATTCAATTCATGATTCATTTCATGATTCATGATTCAATTCATGATTCATGATTTATGATTCAAATCATGATTCATGATTCATTATTTAATTCATAATTCATGATTCGATTCATGATTCATGATTAAATTCATGATTCATGATTCATGATTCAATTCATGATTCATGACTCGATTCATGATTCATGATTCGTGATTCAATTCATGATTCATGATTCATGATTCATGATTCGATTCATGATTCATGATTCAATTCATGATTCATGATTTGATTCATGATTCATGATTCATAATTCATGATTCGATTCATGATTCATGATTCATCATTCATGATTCAATTCATGATTCATGATTCAATTCATGATTCATGATTCGATTCATGATTCATGATTCAATTCATGATTCATGATTAAATTATTCATTTCATGATTCATGATTTGATTCATGATTCATGATTCATGATTCGATTCATGATTCATGATTCATGATTCAATTCATGATTTATGATTCGATTTATGATTCATGATTCAATTCATGATTCATGATTAGATTCATGATTCATGATTCATGATTCAATTCATGATTCATGATTAGATTCATGATTCATGATTCATGATTCATGATTCAATTCATGATTCATGATTCATGATTCAATTCATGATTCATGATTCATGATTCGATTTATGATTCATGATTCAATTCATGATTCATGATTCGATTCATGATTCATGATTCGATTCATGATTCATGATTCATGATTCAATTCATGATTCATGATTCAATTCATGATTCATGATTCAATTCATGATTCATCATTCGATTCATGAAACATGATTCATGATTCATGATTCAATTCATGATACATGATTCATGATTCAATTCATGATTCATGATTCATGATTCAATTCATGATTCATGATTCATGATTCAATTCATGATTCATGATTCATGATTCAATTCATGATTCATGATTCATGATTCGATTCATGATTCATGATTCAATTCATGATTCATGATTCGATTCATGATTCATGATTAATAATTCATGATTCGATTCATGAATCATGATTCATGATTCAATTCATGATTCATGATTCGATTCATGATTCATGATTCGATTCATGATTCATGATTCATGATTCAATTCATGATTCATGATTCGATTCATGATTCATGATTCAATTCATGATTCATGATTAAATGATTCAATTCATGATTCATGATTCGATTCATGATTCATGATTCATGATTCAATTCATGATTCATGATTCGATTTATGATTCATGATTCAGTTCATGATTCATGATTTATGATTCAATTCATGATTCAATTCATGATTCATGATTCATAATTTATGATTCAATTCATGATTCAATTCATGATTCATGATTCAGGATTCATGATTCAATTCATGATTCATGATTCGATTCATGATTCATGATTCAATTCATGATTCATGATTAAATGATTCAATTCATGATTCATGATTCGATTCATGATTCATGATTCATGATTCGATTCATGATTCATGATTCATGATTCAATTCATGATTCATGATTCGATTTATGATTCATGATTCAATTCATGATTCATGAATTATGATTCAATTCATGATTCATGATTCAATTCATGATTTATGATTAGATTCATTATTCATGATTCATGATTCATGATTCAATTCATGATTCATGATTCATGATTCATGATTCATGATTCAATTCATGATTCATGATTCATGATTCAATTCATGATTCATGATTAAATTCATGATTCATGATTCGATTCATGATTCATGATTCGATTCATGATTCATGATTCAATTCATGATTCATGATTAAATGATTCAATTCATGATTCATGATTCGATTCATGATTCATGATTCATGATTCGATTCATGATTCATGATTCATGATTCAATTCATGATTCATGATTCATGATTCGATTTATGATTCATGATTCAATTCATGATTCATGATTTATGATTCAATTCATGATTCAATTCATGATTCATGATTCATAATTTATGATTCGATTCATGATTCAGGATTCAGGATTCATGATTCAATTCATGATTCATGATTCAATTCATGATTCATGATTCATGATTCATAAATCATGATTCGATTCATGATTAATGATTCATGATTAGATTCATGATTCATGATTCGATTCATGATTCATGATTCAATTCATGATTT
This sequence comes from Mixophyes fleayi, assembly GCF_038048845.1. Classification (NCBI taxonomy): domain Eukaryota; kingdom Metazoa; phylum Chordata; class Amphibia; order Anura; family Limnodynastidae; genus Mixophyes; species Mixophyes fleayi. The sequence continues at coordinate 7,244 of NW_027448106.1, read as the reverse complement.
ATGATTCATGATTCAATTCATGATTCATGATTCAATTCATGATTCATGATTCAATTCATGATTCATCATTCGATTCATGAAACATGATTCATGATTCATGATTCAATTCATGATTCATGATTCATGATTCAATTCATGATTCATGATTCATGATTCAATTCATGATTCATGATTCATGATTCGATTCATGATTCATGATTCAATTCATGATTCATGATTCGATTAATGATTCATGATTAATAATTCATGATTCGATTCATGAATCATGATTCATGATTCAATTCATGATTCACGATTCAATTCATGATTCATGATTCGATTCATGATTCATGATTCGATTCATGATTCATGATTCATGATTCAATTCATGATTCATGATTCGATTCATGATTCATGATTCAATTCATGATTCATGATTAAATGATTCAATTCATGATTCATGATTCGATTCATGATTCATGATTCATGATTCAATTCATGATTCATGATTCATGATTCAATTCATGATTCATGATTCGATTTATGATTCATGATTCAATTCATGATTCATAATTTATGATTCAATTCATGATTCATGATTCATAATTTATGATTCGATTCATGATTCATGATTCAGGATTCATGATTCAATTCATGATTCATGATTCGATTCATGATTCAATTCATGATTCATGATTAAATGATTCAATTCATAATTCATGATTCGATTCATGATTCATGATTCATGATTCGATTCATGATTCATGATTCATGATTCAATTCATGATTCATGATTCGATTTATGATTCATGATTCAATTCATGATTCATGATTTATGATTCAATTCATGATTCATGATTCAATTCATGATTTATGATTAGATTCATTATTCATGATTCATGATTCATGATTCAATTCATGATTCATGATTCATGATTCATGATTCATGATTCATGATTCATGATTCATGATTCAATTCATGATTCATGATTCATGATTCAATTCATGATTCATGATTAAATTCATGATTCATGATTCGATTCATGATTCATGATTCGATTCATGATTCATGATTCAATTCATGATTCATGATTAAATGATTCAATTCATGATTCATGATTCGATTCATGATTCATGATTCATGATTCGATTCATGATTCATGATTCATGATTCAATTCATGATTCATGATTCATGATTCGATTTATGATTCATGATTCAATTCATGATTCATGATTTATGATTCAATTCATGATTCATGATTCAATTCATGATTCATGATTCGATTCATGATTCATAATTCATGATTTATGAATCATGATTCAATTCATGATTCATGATTCGATTCATGATTCATAATTCATGATTTATGATTCATGATTCGATTCATGATTCATGATTCATGATTCAATTCATGATTCATGATTCAATTCATGATTCATGATTCGATTCATGATTCATAATTCATGATTTATGATTCATGATTCGATTCATGATTCATGATTCATGATTCAATTCATGATTCAGGATTCGATTCATGATTCATGATTAGATTCATGATTTATGATTCAAATCATGATTCATAATTCATGATTTATGATTCATGATTCATGATTCGATTCATGATTCATGATTCAATTCATGATTCATTATTTAATTCATGATTCATGATTCGATTCATGATTCATGATTCAATTCATGATTCATTAATCATGATTCAATTCATGATTCATGATTCATGATTCATGATTCATGATTCAATTCATGATTCATGATTCAATTCATGATTCATGATTCGATTCATGATTCATGATTCATGATTCATGATTCATGATTCATGATTCAATTCATGATTCATGATTCATTAATCATGATTCAATTCATGATTCATGATTCATGATTCATGATTCATGATTCAATTCATGATTCATGATTCAATTCATGATTCATGATTCGATTCATGATTCATGATTCATGATTCATGATTCATGATTCAATTCATGATTCATGATTCATGAATCATGATTCAATTAATGATTCATGATTCAATTCATGATAAATGATTCGATTCATGATTCATGATTCATGATTCATGATTCGATTCATGATTCATGATTCAATTCATGATTCATGATTTATGATTCAATTCATGATTCAATTCATGATTCGTGATTCAATTCATGATTCATGATTTGATTCATGATTCATGATTCAATTCATGATTCATTTCATGATTCATGATTCAATTCATGATTCATGATTCATGATTCAATTCATGATTCATGATTTAATTCATGATTAATGATTCATGATTCAATTCATGATTCATGATGCAATTCATGATTCATGATTCAATTCATGATTCATGATTCAATTCATGTTTCATGATTCGATTCATGATTCATGATTAAATTCATGATTCATAATTCAATTCATGATTCATAATTTGATTCATGATTCATGATTTGATTCATGATTCATGTTTCATGATTCAATTCATGATTCATGATTCGATTTATGATTTATGATTCAATTCATGATTCATGATTCAAATCATGAATTAATTCATGATTCATGATTCAAATCATGAATTAATTCATGATTCATGATTCAATTCATGATTTATGATTCAATTCATGATTCATGATTCAATTCATGATTCATGATTCGATTCATGATTAATGATTTATGATTTGTTTCATGATTCATGATTCATTTCATGATTCGTGTTTCGATTCATAATTCATGATTCAATTCATGATTCATGATTCAATTCATGATTCATGATTCGATTCATTATTCATGATTCATGATTCTTGATTCATTTCATGATTCATGATTCATGATTCAAATCATGATTCATGTTTCGATTCATAATTCATGATTCGATTCATGATTCATGATTCGATTCATGATTCATGATTCATAATTCATGATTCAATTCATGATTCATGATTCATGATTCATGATTCAATTCATGATTCATGATTCAATTCATGATTCATGATTCAATTCATGATTCAATTCATGATTCATGATTCGATTCATGATTCACGATTCAATTCATGATTCATGATTCGATTCATGATTCATGATTCAATTCATGATTTATGATTTATGATTCAATTTATGATTCAATTCATAATTCATGATTCAATTCATGATTCATAATTCATGATTCAATTCATGATTCATGATTCATGATTCATGATTCAATTCATGATTCATGATTCAATTCATGATTCATGATTCGATTCATGATTCATAATTCATGATTCATGATTCAATTCATGATTCATGATTCGATTCATGATTCATGATTCAATTCATGATTCATGATTTATGATTCAATTCATGATTCAATTCATGATTCATGATTCAATTCATGATTCATGATTCATGATTCGATTCATGATTCATTAATCAATTCATGATTCATGATTTGATTCATTATTTATGATTCAATTCATGAATCAAGATTCATGATTCATGATTCAATTCATGATTCATGATTCAAATTATGATTCATTTCATGATTCATGATTCAATTCATGATTCATGATTTAATTCATGTTTCATGATTTATGATTCTATTCATAATTCATGATATATGATTCATGATTCACGATTCAATTCATGATTCATGATTCATGATTCACGATTCAATTCATGATTCATGATTCGATTCATGATTCATGATTCGATTCATGATTCATGATTCATGATTCAATTCATGATTCATGATTCAATTCATGATTCATGATTCAATTCATGATTCATGATTAAATGATTCAATTCATGATTCATGATTCGATTCATGATTCATGATTCATGATTGGATTCATGATTCATGATTCATGATTCAATTCATGATTCATGATTCGATTTATGATTCATGATTCAATTCATGATTCATGATTTATGATTCAATTCATGATTCAATTCATGATTCATGATTCATAATTTATGATTTGATTCATGATTCATGATTCAGGATTCATGATTCAATTCATGATTCATGATTAAATGATTCAATTCATGATTCATGATTCGATTCATGATTCATGATTCATGATTCAAATCATGATTCATGATTCATGATTCAATTCATGATTCATGATTCGATTTATGATTCATGATTTATGATTCAATTCGTGATTCATGATTCAATTCATGATTTATGATTAGATTCATTATTCATGATTCATGATTCATGATTCAATTCATGATTCATGATTCATGATTCATGATTCATGATTCATGATTCAATTCATGATTCATGATTCATGATTCAATTCATGATTCATGATTAAATTCATGATTCATTATTCGATTCATGATTCATGATTCGATTCATGATTCATGATTCAATTCATGATTCATGATTCGATTCATGATTCATAATTCATGATTCATGATTCAATTCATGATTCATGATTCGATTCATGATTCATGATTCAATTCATGATTCATGATTTATGATTCAATTCATGATTCAATTCATGATTCATGATTCAATTCATGATTCATGATTCATGATTCGATCATGATTCATTAATCAATTCATGATTCATGATTTGATTCATTATTTATGATTCAATTCATGAATCAAGATTCATGATTCATGATTCAATTCATGATTCATGATTCAAATTATGATTCATTTCATGATTCATGATTCAATTCATGATTCATGATTTAATTCATGTTTCATGATTTATGATTCTATTCATGATTCATGATATATGATTCATGATTCACGATTCAATTCATGATTCATGATTCATGATTCACGATTCAATTCATGATTCATGATTCGATTCATGATTCATGATTCGATTCATGATTCATGATTCATGATTCAATTCATGATTCATGATTCGATTCATGATTCATGATTCAATTCATGATTCATGATTAAATGATTCAATTCATGATTCATGATTCGATTCATGATTCATGATTCATGATTGGATTCATGATTCATGATTCATGATTCAATTCATGATTCATGATTCGATTTATGATTCATGATTCAATTCATGATTCATGATTTATGATTCAATTCATGATTCAATTCATGATTCATGATTCATAATTTATGATTTGATTCATGATTCATGATTCAGGATTCATGATTCAATTCATGATTCATGATTAAATGATTCAATTCATGATTCATGATTCGATTCATGATTCATGATTCATGATTCAAATCATGATTCATGATTCATGATTCAATTCATGATTCATGATTCGATTTATGATTCATGATTTATGATTCAATTCGTGATTCATGATTCAATTCATGATTTATGATTAGATTCATTATTCATGATTCATGATTCATGATTCAATTCATGATTCATGATTCATGATTCATGATTCATGATTCATGATTCAATTCATGATTCATGATTCATGATTCAATTCATGATTCATGATTAAATTCATGATTCATTATTCGATTCATGATTCATGATTCGATTCATGATTCATGATTCAATTCATGATTCATGATTAAATGATTCAATTCATGATTCATGATTCGATTCATGATTCATGATTCATGATTCGATTCATGATTCATGATTCATGATTCAATTCATGATTCATGATTCATGATTCGATTTATGATTCATGATTCAATTCATGATTCATGATTTATGATTCAATTCATGATTCAATTCATGATTCATGATTCATAATTTATGATTCGATTCATGATTCATGATTCAGGATTCATGATTCAATTCATGATTCATGATTCAATTCATGATTCATGATTCAATTCATGATTTATGATTTATGATTCAATTTATGATTCAAATCATGATTCATGATTCAATTCATGATTCATGATTCATGATTTGATTCATGATTCATGATTCAATTCATGATTCATGATTCATGATTCAATTCATGATTCATGATTTGATTCATGATTCATGATTCAATTCATGATTCACGATTCATGATTCAATTCATGATTCATGATTCAATTCATGATTCATGATTTGATTTATGATTCATGATTCAATTCATGATTCATGATTTATGATTCAATTCATGATTCAATTCATGATTCATGATTCATCATTTATGATTCGATTCATGATTCATGATTCACTTCATGATTCAATTCATGATTCATGATTCAATTCATGATTCATGATTCATGATTCATAAATCATGATTCGGATCATGATTCATGATTCATCATTAGATTCATGATTCATGATTCGATTCATGATTCATGATTCAATTCATGATTTATGATTTATGATTCATGATTCGATTCATGATTCATGATTCAATTCATGATTTATGATTTATGATTCAATTTATGATTCAATTCATGATTCATGATTCAATTCATGATTCATGATTCAATTCATGATTCATGATTCAATTCATGATTCATGATTCATGATTCAATTCATGATTCATGATTCAAGAGTTAATTCATGATTCATGATTCAATTCATGATTCATGATTCGATTTATGATTCATAATTCATGATTTATGATTCATTATTCGATTCATGATTCATGATTCATGATTCAATTCATGATTCAGGATTCGATTCATGATTCATGATTAGATTTATGATTTATGATTCAAATCATGATTCATAATTCATGATTTATGATTCATGATTCATGATTTGATTCATGATTCATGATTCAATTCATGATTCATGATTCATTATTTAATTCATGATTCATGATTCGATTAATGATTCATGATTCAATTCATGATTCATGATTCATGATTCAATTCATGATTCATGATTCATGATTCATGATTCATGATTCAATTCATGATTCATGATTCAATTCATGATTCATGATTTGATTCATGATTCATGATTCATGATTCATGATTCATGATTCATGATTCAATTCATGATTCATGATTCATGAATCATGATTCAATTAATGATTCATGATTCAATTCATGATAAATGATTCGATTCATGATTCATGATTCGATTCATGATTCATGATTCAATTCATGATTCATGATTTATGATTCAATTCATGATTCAATTCATGATTCGTGATTCAATTCATGATTCATGATTTGATTCATGATTCATGATTCAATTCATGATTCATTTCATGATTCATGATTCAATTCATGATTCATGATTCAATTCATGATTCATGATTCATGATTCAATTCATGATTCATTTCATGATTCATGATTTAATTCATGATTAATGATTCATGATTCAATTCATGATTCATGATGCAATTCA
>NW_027448105.1:0-78071 GCF_038048845.1 Mixophyes fleayi | reverse complement strand
TAACACAAGACCTTTGAGATTCTCTCTCGTAGTTACTGGTGGCCTTCAATGAGGAGAGACGTCAAAGAGTTTATTGCTTCCTGTGATTTATGTTCTCAGTTCAAATCCTCCCGCAGAACTCCAGCAGGGTTGCTGCGACCACTACCCATTCCGTCCAAGCCTTGGACCCATATTAGTATGGATTTCGTTACTGATTTGCCACCAAGTAAGAATCACAATACTATTTGGGTAGTGGTAGACAGATTTTCGAAGATGGCCCATTTCGTCCCTCTGTCCGGTTTACCTTCCTCGTCTACTCTGGCTGAACATTTCATTAAAGAAATCTTCCGCATCCATGGATGTCCGTCTGAGATTGTGTCGGATAGAGGAGTACAATTCGTTTCCAGATTCTGGCGGGCCCTTTGTAAAACCTTGGGCATACGATTAGCACTCTCATCGTCTTACCATCCGCAATCTAACGGACAAACGGAACGAGTCAATCAAGATCGTGAGACTTTTATTAGGATGTTCTCTTCAGCCAACCAAGACAACTGGGTAGAATTGCTCCCTTGGGCTGAATTCGCCCATAACAACATGTACCATGAGTCATCATCCAAAACTCCATTCTTTGTGGTCTACGGTCACCATCCGTCTTTTCTGGAATTTCCTGCCCTCCCGCCCACCCAAGTTCCTGCTGTGGAGACTGCTTGTCAGACCTTCAAAAATATCTGGTCTCAGGTCAAAACCTGTTTAAAGAAGACATCTAACAAATATAAGTCTTTCGCAGATAAGAAGAGGCGGGCTATTCCACCACTAAAAATTGGAGATCGGTTTGGTTATCTACCAAAAATATTCGTTTGAAGGTTCCATCTATGAAATTCGCCCCTCGTTTTATTGGTCCATATAGGATCATTCAAGTTATCAATCCAGTATGTGTTAAACTTCTTCTTCCTAAGAATCTTCGGATTTCCAATGCCTTCCATGTGTCCTTACTCAAACCTCTTATTATCAATCGTTTCTCGACTCCTCCCTCAGCACCGCAGCCAGTTCAAGTTCATCAGGAGGAGGATTTCGAGATTACTGAGGTATTGGATGCAAAAATTTCGCGAGGAGTCCTCCGTTTCCTCGTTCATTGGAAGGGCTTTGGTCCTGAAGAGCGTTCATGGATCAAAGCTGAAGATCTTAATGCTCCTGCCCTTCTGAAGAAGTTTTATTCCAAAAATCCGGACAAGCCCGGTTCCAGGCGTTCTGTGCCCACCTTTAAAAGGGGGGGTACTGTCACTCACCGGACTGTGAGTGCTTCTTCCCGGACTATTAGGAACCGTGGACGTCCTCTATCCTGAGGGACTGCGCATGCGCAGCCCTTTCCAAACCTTCAGTGTATGTTCCTTTAACTTAATTGGCAGATCAGGCAACCTCCCTATATTAAGCACCTGTGGTCAACACCACGTTGCCTGATCTTGGAGTCTCATTCCCCATGAGTCTCTGAAGGTGTTCCTGTGTTTCCTCGTTTATTCAGCCCAGCTGATTCCTGTGGTTTCCAAACCACTTCTACCTCTGTGGTTTTCCAAACCACTTCTACTACTGTGGTTCCCATACCACTTCTACCATCTACTGTATCATCGTGACTGTGAGCTGATTCCTATCCGCTGCCTCCGTGCACTACAGTCTTCTAACCACTTCAACTCTACCTTGTATCATTGGGACTGTTAGCTGATGCCTATCCGCTGCCTCCGTGCACTACAGTCTTTCATTCACATCCACTCACCTGTTCATGATTGTGACTGCCAGCTGATTCCTATCCGCTGCCTCCGTGCACTACAGGCTTCAACCTGCAACTCGTCTGTGTTTCATCATCGTGACTGTTTGGCTGATTCCTATCCGCTGCCTCCGTGCACTACAGTCTTCAACCTGCAACTCGTCTGTGTTTCATCATCGTGACTGCTAGCTGATTCCTATCCGCTGCCTCCGTGCACTACAGTCTTCAACCTGCAACCCGTCTGTGTTTCATCGTGACTGTTTAGCTGATTCCTATCCGCTGCCTCTGTGCGCTTCAGTCTTCAGTCCTTGTCAACTCTCCCGTGTTTCCTTGAGTCTGCTGCCACTATTGCTACCCCGCTACTCTCCGTGATCAACTGTTCCAGTTCAACTCTGCTCTGGTGTCCCATCGTTACTGCACCTGCTGGTTGCTATTGGCTACCTCCGTGTTCCCGCAGAGACCCGCTGCTGTTACTTCTCAGCGCTACGCATCCATCTACTGCTGATCCGCTCTCCACGCCTTCCTGGGTTCCCTGCTGGTCTACCTACCTGTGCGCTGCACCTGCTAGACCACCGCTTCACCCATCCAGGGACTTTGCATCCTGCCGGCCTCCTGCCGTTCAGGTATCTCTGCACTTCTGTCTGACTGCCTTCTCCTGAACCACGGTATGCATACTTCCCATTGACTGTGCTGTGTATTGCATACCTTGCTGGACTGTGTTGGTTCTCCTCTGGAGTGTACTATCCGCTGAGTCTATTGCCATCATTGACTGTGTTATCTCATGCTGGATTACTTCAAGAGACTTTCTATATTGGCAGTGTTGTTCAGTCATTTATACATTTATATTGTGCATATTACTGTGGATCAAAGTCAAGGTGCCCGTGTATATATTGTGTTGCAGTCTCTCCCCGTGCACCTCCTCACATATATATTCAGTGGTACAACTTGCTAGTGGCAGACCACTGACCCCTGTTTCCAGTTTCACCTGCTCCAGTATCCTCTCACATAGCAGTGGTTACAACTTGCTAACGCAGACCACTGACTCCCCGGATACCTCCATTTGGATTCCATTCCTTCACTCAGACAGCGGTACAACTTGCTATCCGCAGACCGCTGACTCTCATCACCTCCTCGTTTCTGTTGGACATTCCTCCTCACTATAGCAGTGGTACAACTTGCTACCGCAGACCACTGACTACCTTCACGTGTCCTTTGTCCATACAGTTCCTCGTGTATTACTACCTCCATATTGCCAGTGCTGCTAGTCATAGACTTTCCTGAGCATCTCATCATCTGCTATTTCCTGTTCCGTGATCACCCTGCTACCAGAGTACCATATTACCACCTATACTGCTCTGGTAAGCCTATCACCTGGTGATCCCTGGGTAAAGACTCCTAGTGCCCGTGACATCATGAATCAGGAATCATGAATCATGAATTGAATGATGAATCATGAATCATAAATCGAATAATGAATCATGAATTGAATCATGAATTGAATCATGAATTGAGTCATGAATCATGATTTGAATCATGAATCATAAATTGAATCATGAATTATGAATTGAATCATGATACATGAATCATGAATTGAATCATGAATCATGAATCAAATCATGAATCATGAATCATGAACTGACAATTGAATCATGAATCATGAATTGAATCATGAATCATGAATTGAATCATAAATCGTGAATTGAATCATGAATCATGAATAATGAATCATGAATTGAATCATGAATCATGTCTTGAATCATGATACATGAATCATGAATTGAATCATAAATCATGAATCAAATCATGAATCATGAATCATGAACTGACAATTGAATCATGAATCATGAATTGAATCATGAATCTTGAATCATGAATTGAATCATGAATCATGATTTGAATCATGAATCATAAATTGAATCATGAATTATGAATTGAATCATGATACATGAATCATGAATTGAATCATGAATCATGAATCAAATCATGAATCATGAATCATGAACTGACAATTGAATCATGAATCATGAATTGAATCATGAATCATGAATTGAATCATAAATCGTGAATTGAATCATGAATCATGAATAATGAATCATGAATTGAATCATGAATCATGTCTTGAATCATGATACATGAATCATGAATTGAATCATAAATCATGAATCAAATCATGAATCATGAATCATGAACTGACAATTGAATCATGAATCATGAATTGAATCATGAATCATGAATAATTAATCCTGAATTGAATCATGAATCATGAATTGAATCATGAATCATGAATCATGAATTGAATCATGAATCATGAATCGAATCATGAATCATGAATTGACAATTGAATCATGAATCATGAATTTAATCATGAATCATGAATTGAATCATGAATCATGAATCATGAATTGAATCATGAATCATGAATCGAATCATGAATCATGAATCATGAATTGACTCTTGAATCATGAATTATGAATTGAATCATGAATTAAATATCATGAATTGAATCATTAATCATAAATCATGAATTAAATTATGAATCATGAATCGAATCATTAATCTTGAATCATGAATCATGAATCGAAACATGTATCATGAAATGAATCATGAATCATGAGTTGAATCATGAATCATGAAATCAATCAATCATGAAATATGAATCATGATTTAAATCATGAATCATGAATTGAATCCTGAATCATGAATTGAATCATGAATCATGAATTAAATAATGAATCTTGAATTGAATCATGAATCATGAATTGAATCATGAATTGAATCATGAATCATGAAATCAATCATGAAATGAATCATGAATTGAATCAGGAATTGAATCATGAATCATGAAATCAAGCATGACATGAATCATGAATCATGAATTGAATCATGAATTATGAATTGAATCATGAATCATGAATTTAATCATGAAATCAATCATGAATTGAATCATCAATCATGAATAATGAATCATAAATCAAACAATAAATCATGATTTGAATCATGGATCATGAATTGAATCATCAATTAAATTCTGAACCATGAAATGAATCATAAATTGAATCATAAATTGAATCAAAAATCATGAAATGAATCATGAATCATAAATTGAATTATGAATCATTAATTGAATCATGGATTGAAACATAAAATGAATCATGAATTGAATCATAAATTGAATCATGAATCATGAAATAAATCATAAAATGAATTATGAATCATGATTTCAATCATGAATCATGAAATGAATCATGTATCATGATTTAAATCATGAATTGAATCATGAATCATGATTTGAATCATGTATCATGATTTGAATCATGAATTATAAATTGAATCATGAATCATGAATTAAATAATGAATCATGAATTGAATCATGAATTAAATCATGAATCATGAATCATGAATTGAATCAAGGATTATGATTTGAATCATGAATCATGATTTCAATCATGAATCAAGAATCGAATCATGAATCATGAATTGAATCATGAATCATGAATTAAATCATGAATCATGAATCATGAATCGAGTCATGAATCATGAATCATGAATTGAATCATGAATCATGAATAAATTATGAATCATGAATCGAATCATGAGTTTTGAATCATGAATCATGAATCGAAACATGAATGATGGAATGAATCATGAATCATGAATTGAATCATGAATCATGAATTGAATCATGCATCATGAATCATGAAATGAATCATAAATCATGAATTGAATCATAAATCGAATAATGAATCATGAATTGAATCATGAATTGAATCATGAATTGAGTCATGAATCATGAATTGAATTATGAATCATGAATCATGAATCATGAATTGAATCATGAATCTTGAATCATGAATTGAATCATGAATCATGATTTGAATCATGGATCATGAATTGAATCATGAATTATGAATTGAATCATGATACATGAATCATGAATTGAATCATGAATCATGAATCAAATCATGAATCATGAATCATGAACTGACAATTGAATCATGAATCATGAATTGAATCATGAATTGAATCATAAATCATGAATTGAATCATAAATCATGAATTGAATCATGAATCATGAATAATTAATCATAATTTGAATCATGAATAATGAATTGAATCATGAATCATGAATCATGAATTGAATCATGAATCATGAATCGAATCATGAATCATGAATTAACAATTGAATCATGAATCATGAATTGAATCATGAATCATGAATTGAATCATGAATCATGAATCATGAATTGAATCATGAATCATGAATTGAATCATGAATCATGAATCGAATCATGAATCATGAATTGACACTTGAATCATGAATCATGAATTGCATCATGATTCATGAATTAAATCATGAATCATGAATTGAATCACAAATCATGAATTGAATCATGAATCATAAAATGAATCATGAATCATGAATTAAATCATGAATGATGAATTGAATCATGAATCATGAATCATGAATCATGAATCATGAATTGAATCATGAATCATGAATCGAATCATAAATCATGAATCATGAATTGAATCATGAATCATGAATAAAATCACAAATCATAAATCGAATCATGAATCATGAATCATGAAATGAATCATGAATTGAATCATGAATTGAATCATGAATTGAATCATGAATCATGAATTGAATCATGAATCATGAATCATGAAATGAATCATGAATCATGAAACACGAATCAAAACATGATTCCTGAATCACAAATCGAATCATGATTCCTGAATCACGAATCGAATCATGATTTCTGAATCATGAATCGAATCATAAATCATGAAATGATTCATGAATTCAATCATGAATCATGAATAGAATTATAAATCATGAATTGAATCATGAATCATGAATGATGAATTAAATCATGAATTGTATTATGAATCATAAATTGAATCATGAATTGAATCATGAATCATGAAAAGAATAATGAATCATGAATCAAAAATTTTAAATTGAATCATGAATCATGAATTGAATCATGAATCATGAATCATGAATTGAATCATGATTCATGAATCATGAATCATGAATCATGAATTGAATTATGAATTGAATCATGAATCATTGAATTGAATCATGAATCATGAATCGAATCATGAATCATGAATCGAATCATGAATCATGAATTGAATCATGAATCATGAATCATGAATTGAATCATGAATCATGAATTGGATCAGGAATCGAAACATGAATTGAATCATGAATCATAAATTGAATCATGAATCATGAATTGAATCGTGAATCATGAATCATGAATTGAATCATGAATCATGAATCGAATCATGAATAATGAATTGAATCATGAATCATGAATTGAATCAGGAATCGAAACATGAATTGAATCATGAATCATGAATCATGAATTAAATCATGAATTGAATCATGAATCATGAATCATGAATTGAATCATGAATCATGAATCGAATCATGAATCATGAATCATGAATTGACAATTGAATTATGAATCATTAATTGAATCATGAATCATGAAATGAATCATGAATTGAGTCATGAATTATGAATTGAATGATGAACCATGAATCATTAATTGAATCATGAATCATGAATCGAATCATGAATCATGATTAATGAATTGACGCTTGAATCATGAATCATGAATTGAATCATGAATCGAATCATGAATCATGAATTGAATCATGAATAGAATCATTAATCATGAATTGAATCATGAATCATGAATTAAATCATGAATCATGAATTGAATCAGAAATCATGAATTGAATCATGAATCATGAAATGAATCATGAATTGAATCATGAATTGAATCATGAATTGAATCATAATTCATGAAATGAATCATGAATCATGAATCATGAAATAAATCATGAATCATGAATTGAACCATGATTCATGAATCATGAATCACGAATCGAAACATGATTCCTGAATCACGAATCGAATCATGATTCCTGAATCATGAATCGAATAATAAATCATGAAATGAATCATGAAATGAATCATGAAATGAATCATGAATCATGAATAGAATCATAAATCATGAATTGAAACATGAATCATGAATGATAAATTGAATCATGAATTGTATTATGAATCATAAATTGAATCATGAATTGAATCATGAATCATGATTCATGAATAGAATCATGAATCATGAATCATGAATCATAAATTGAATCATGAATCATGAATTGAATCATGAATTGAATCATGAATAATGAATGATAAATTGAATCATGAATTGTATTATGAATCATAAATTGAATCATGAATTGAATCATGAATCATGATTCATGAATAGAATCATGAATCATGAATCATGAATCATAAATTGAATCATGAATCATGAATTGAATCATGAATTGAATCATGAATAATGACTTGAATCATGAATCATGAAATGAATCATGAATCATAAATCATGAATTGAATCATGAATCATGATTTGAATAATGAATCATGAATCGAATCATGAATCATGAATCATGATTTCAATCATGATTCATGAATCATGAATCATGAAATGAATCATGAATCATGAATCATGAATTGAATCATGAATCATGAATCATGAATCGAATCATGAATCATGAATCAAGAATCATGAATTGAATCATGAATCATGAATTGAATCATGAATCATGAATCGAATCATGAATCATGAATCATGAATCATGAATCATGAATTGAATCATGAATCAAGAATCGAATCATGAATCATGAATCGAATCATGAATCATGATTCATGAATTGAATCATGAATCATGAATCGAATCATGAATCATGAATTGAATCATGAATCATGAATTGAATCATGAATCATAAATCGAATCATGAATCATGAATTGAATCAGAAATCGTATCATGAATTGAATTATGAATCATGAATTGAATCATGAATCATGAATTGAATCATGCATCATGAATCATGAATTGAATCATGAATCATGAATTATGAATCATGATTTTAATTATGAATTATGAATTGAATCAGGAATCGAAACATGAAATGAATCACGAAATTGAATCATGAATTGAATCATGCATCATGAATCATGAAATAAATCATGAAATAAATCATGAATCATAAATTGAATCATGAATTGAATCATGAATCATGAATGCATCATGAATCATGAATTGAATCATGAACCATGAATCAAGAATTGAATCATGATTCATAAATCATGAATCATGAATCATGAATTGAATTATGAATTGAATCATGAATCATGAATTGAATCATGAATAATGAATCATGAATTGAATCTTGAATCATGAATCGAATCATGAATCATGAATTGAATCATGAATTGAAACATGAATCATGAATTGAATCATGAATCATGAATCATGAATTGAATCATGAGTCATGAATTGAATCAGGAATCGAAACATGAATTGAATCATGAATCAAAAATTGAATCATGAATCATGAATTGAATCATGAATCATGAATCATGAATTGAATCATGAATCATGAATCATAACTCAAATCATGAATCATGAATTGAATCATGAATCGAATCATGAATTGAGTCATGAATGATGAATTGAATCATGAATCATGAATGATGAATTGAATCATGAATCATGAATTATGAATCATGAATCAAGAATCATGAATTTAATCATGAATCATGAATTGAATCATGAATCATGACTCGAATCATGAATCATGAATCATGAATCATGAATTGAATCATGAATCATGAATCGAATCATGAATCATGAATCGAATCATGAATCATGATTCATGAATTTAATCAAGAATCATGAATTGAATCATGAATCATGAATCGAATCATGAATCATGAATCACGAATCATGAATTGAATCATGAATCATGAATCGAATCATGAATCATGAATCAAATCATGAATCATGATTCATGAATTGAATCATGAATCATGAATTGAATCATGAATCATGAATTGAATCATGAATCATAAATCGAATCATGAATCATGAATTGAATCAGAAATCGTATCATGAATTGAATTATGAATCATGAATTGAATCATGAATCATGAATTGAATCATGAATCATGAATTGAATCATGAATCATGAATTATGAATCATGATTTTAATTATGAATTATGAATTGAATCAGGAATCGAAACATGAAATGAATCACGAAATTGAATCATGAATTGAATCATGCATCATGAATCATGAAATAAATCATGAAATAAATCATGAATCATAAATTGAATCATGAATTGAATCATGAATCATGAATGCATCATGAATCATGAATTGAATCATGAATCATGAATTATGAATCATGATTTTAATTATGAATTATGAATTGAATCAGGAATCGAAACATGAAATGAATCACGAAATTGAATCATGAATTGAATCATGCATCATGAATCATGAAATAAATCATGAAATAAATCATGAATCATAAATTGAATCATGAATTGAATCATGAATCATGAATGCATCATGAATCATGAATTGAATCATGAACCATGAATCAAGAATTGAATCATGATTCATAAATCATGAATCATGAATCATGAATTGAATTATGAATTGAATCATGAATCATGAATTGAATCATGAATCATGAATCATGAATTGAATCTTAAATCATGAATCGAATCATGAATCATGAATTGAATCATGAATTGAATCATGAATCATGAATTGAATCATGAATCATGAATCATGAATTGAATCTTGAATCATGAATCGAATCATGAATCATGAATTGAATCATGAATTGAATCATGAATCATGAATTGAATCATGAATCATGAATTGAATCAGGAATCATGAATCATGAATTGAATCATGAATCATGAATTGAATCAGGAATCGAAAAATGAATTGAATCATGAATCAAAAATTGAATCGTGAATCATGAATTGAATCATGAATCATGAATCATGAATTGAATCATGAATCATGAATCATAACTCAAATCATGAATCATGAATTGAATCATGAATCGAATCATGAATTGAGTCATGAATGATGAATTGAATCATGAATCATGAATGATGAATTGAATCATGAATCATGAATTATGAATCATGAATTGAATCATGAATCATGAATTGAATCATGAATTGAATCATGAATCATGAATTGAATCATGAATTAAATCATGAATCATGAATCATAATTTGAATCATGAATCATGAATTGAATCATGAATTTAATCAAGAATTGAATCATGAATCATGAATTGAATAATGAATCATGAATTGAATCATGAATCATGAATTATGAATCATGAATCATGAATTGAATCATGAATAATGAATCATGATTTGAATCATGAATCATGAATCATAAATCGAATCATAAATCATGAATTGAATCATGAATCATGAATCATGAATTGAATCATGAATCATGAATCATGAATCGAATCATGAATCATGAATCAAGAATCATGAATCGAATCATGAATCATGAATTGAATCATGAATCATGAATCGAATCATGAATCATGAATCATGAATCATGAATCAAATCATGAATCATGAATCATGAATCATGAATTGAATCATGAATCATGAATCGAATCATGAATCATGATTCATGAATTGAATCATGAATCATGAATTGAATCATGAATCATGAATTAAATCATGAATCATAAATCGAATCATGAATTGAATCAGGAATCGAATCATGAATTGAATCATGAATCATGAATTGAATCATGAATTGTATTATGAATCATAAATTGAATCATGAATTGAATCATGAATCATGATTCATGAATAGAATCATGAATCATAATTCATGAATCATAAATTGAATCATGAATCATGAATTGAATCATGAATTGAATCATGAATAATGACTTGAATCATGAATCATGAATTGAATCATGAATCATAAATCATGAATTGAATCATGAATCATGATTTGAATCATGAATCATGAATCGAATCATGAATCATGAATCATGATTTCAATCATGAATCATGAATCATGAATCATGAAATGAATCATGAATCATGAATTGAATCATGAATCATGAATCATGAATTGAATCATGAATCATGAATTGAATCATGAATCATGAATCGAATCATGAATCATGAATCATGAATCATGAATTAAATCATGAATCATGAATCGAATCATGAATCATGAATCGAATCATGAATCATGATTCATGAATTGAATCATGAATCATGAATTGTATCATGAATCATGAATTGAATCATGAATCATGAATTGAATCATGAATCATAAATCAAATCATGAATCATAAATTGAATCAGAAATCGTATCATGAATTGAATTATGAATCATGAATTGAATCATGAATCATGAATTGAATCATGAATCATGAATCATGAATCGAATCATGAATCATGAATCAAGAATCATGAATCGAATCATGAATCATGAATTGAATCATGAATCATGAATCGAATCATGAATCATGAATCATGAATCATGAATCAAATCATGAATCATGAATCATGAATCATGAATTGAATCATGAATCATGAATCGAATCATGAATCATGATTCATGAATTGAATCATGAATCATGAATTGAATCATGAATCATGAATTAAATCATGAATCATAAATCGAATCATGAATCATGAATTGAATCAGGAATCGAATCATGAATTGAATCATGAATCATGAATTGAATCATGAATCATGAATCATGAATTGAATCATGAATTATGAATCATGAATTGAATCATGAATGATGAATTATGAATCATGATTTTAATTATGAATTATGAATCATGAATTGCATCATGAATCATGAATTGCATCATGAATCATGAATTGAATCATGAATCATGAATTGAATCATCAGCCATGAATTAAATCATGAATCATAAATCATGAATCGAGTCATGAATTATGAATAATGAATTGAATCATGAATCATGAATTGAATCATGAATCATGAGTCATAAATTAAATCATGAATCATGAATCGAGTCATGATTCATGAATCATGAATTGCATCATGTATCATTAATTGAATCATGAATCATGAATTAAATCATGAATCATGAATCATGAATCATTAATTAAATTATGGATCATGAATCGAATCATGAATCTTGAATCATGAATCATGAATCGAAACATGAATCATGAAATAAATCATGAATCATGAATTGAATCATTAATTAAATCATGAATCATGAATCATTAAATGAATCATGAAACGAATCATGAATTGAATCATGAATTGAATCATGAATCATGAATTGAATCATCAGCCATGAATTAAATCATGAATCATAAATCATGAATCGAGTCATAAATCATGAATCATGAATTGAATCATGAATCATGAGTCAATAATTAAATCATGAATCATGAATCATGAATCGAGTCATGAATCATGAATCATGAATTGCATTATGAATCATGAATTGAATCATGAATCATGAGTCAATAATTAAATCATGAATCATGAATCATGAATCGAGTTATGAATCATGAATTGAATCATAAATTAAATCATGAATCAAGAAATTAATCATGAAATGAATTATAAATCATGATTTGAATCATGAACCATGAAATGAATCATGGATTATGATTTAAATCATGAATTGAATCATGAATCATTATTTGAATCATGTATCATGATTTGAATCATGAATCATGAATTGAATCATGAATCATGGATTATGATTTAAATCATGAGTCATGAATCATGAATTGAATTATGAATTGAATCATGAATCATGAATTGAATCATGAAGTATGAATCATGAATTGAATCATGAATAATGAATCGAATCATGAATCATGAATTGAATCATGAATTGAATCATGAATTGAATCATGAATCATGAATCATGAATTGAATCATGAATCATGAATTGAATCAGGAATCGAAACATGAATTGAATCATGAATCATAAATTGAATCATGAATCATGAATTGAATCATGAATCATGAATCATGAATCATGAATTGAATCATGAATAATGAATCATAACTCGAATCATGAATCATGAATTGAATCATGAATCATGAATTATGAATTGAATAATGGATTAAATGATGAATAATGTATTGAATCATGAATTGAATCATGAATCGAATCATGAATCATGAATCATGAATTGAATCATGAATCATGAATTGAAACATGAATTGAATATGAATTATGAATTTGAATTGAATCATGAATCATGAAAAGAATTATGAAATGAATTATGAATTGAATCATGAATTGAATCATGAATCATAATTTGCATCATAAATCATGAATCATGAATTGAATCATGAATTAAATCATGAATCATGAATCATGAAATGAATCATGAATTGAATCATGAATTGAATCATGAATCATGAATTGCATCATGAATCATGAATTGCATCATGAATCATGAATTGAATCATGAATCATGAATTGAATCATCAGCCATGAATTAAATTATGAATCATAAATCATGAATCGAGTCATGAATCATGAATAATGAATTGAATCATGAATCATGAATTGAATCATGAATCATGAGTCATGAATTAAATCATGAATCATGAATCGAGTCATGATTCATGAATCATGAATTGCATCATGAATCATGAATCATGAATTGAATCATGAATCATGAATTAAATCATGAATCATGAATCATGAATCATGAATTAAATTATGGATCATGAATCGAATCATGAATCTTGAATCATGAATCATGAATCGAAACATGAATCATGAAATAAATCATGAATCATGAATTGAATCATTAATTAAATCATGAATCATGAATCATGAAATGAATCATGAAACGAATCATGAATTGAATCATGAATTGAATCATGAATCATGAATTGAATCATCAGCCATGAATTAAATTATGAATCATAAATCATGAATCGAGTCATAAATCATGAATCATGAATTGAATCATGAATTATGAGTCAATAATTAAATCATGAATCATGAATCATGAATCGAGTCATGAATCATGAATCATGAATTGCATTATGAATCATGAATTGAATCATGAATCATGAGTCAGTAATTAAATCATGAATCATGAATCATGAATCGAGTCATGAATCATGAATCATGAATTAAATCATGAATCATGAATTGAATCATGAATCATGAGTCATGAATTAAATCATGAATCATGAATCGAGTTATGAATCATGAATTGAATCATAAATTAAATCATGAATCATGAAATTAATCATGAAATGAATTATAAATCATGACTTGAATCATGAACCATGAAATGAATCATGGATTATGATTTAAATCATGAATTGAATCATGAATCATTATTTGAATCATGTATCATGATTTGAATCATGAATCATGAATTGAATCATGAATCATGGATTATGATTTTAATCATGAATTGAATCATGAATCATTATTTGAATTATGTATCATGATTTGAATCATGAATCATTATTTGAATCATGTATCATGATTTGAATCATGAATCATGAATTGAATCATGAATCATGAATTAAATAATGAATCATGAATTAAATCATAAATCATGAATTGAATCATGAATTGAATCATGTATCATGAATCATGATTTGAGTCATGAAACGAATCATGAATTGAATCATGAATCATGAATTGCATCATGAATCATGAATCATGAATTGAATCATGAATCATGAATTGAATCATCAATCATGATTCATGAATTAAATCATGAATCATGAATCGAGTCATGAATCATGAATTGCATCATGAATCATGAATCATGAATTAAATCATGAATCATGAATTGAATCATGAATCATGAATCATGAATTGAATCATGATTCATGAATCATGAATCATGAATTGAATTATGAATTGAATCATGAATCATGAATTGAATCATGAATTATGAATCATGAATTGAATCATGAATCATGAATCGAATCATGAATCATGAATTGAATCATGAATCATGAATCATGAATTGAATCATGAATCATGAATTGAATCAGGAATCGAAACATGAATTGAATCATGAATCATAAATTGAATCATGAATCATGAATTGAATCATGAATCATGAATCATGAATCGAATCATGAATCATGAATCATAAATTGACAATTGAATTATGAATCATTAATTGAATCATGAATCATGAAATGAATCATGAATTGAGTCATGAATTATGAATTGAATGATGAACCATGAATCATGAATTGAATCATGAATCATGAATCGAATCATGAATCATGATTAATGAATTGACGCTTGAATCATGAATCATGAATTGAATCATGAATCGAATCATGAATCATGAATTGAATCATGAATAGAATCATTAATCATGAATTGAATCATGAATCATGAGTTAAATCATGAATCATGAATTGAATCAGAAATCATGAATTGAATCATGAATCATGAAATGAATCATGAATTGAATCATGAATTGAATCATGAATTGAATCATAATTCATGAAATGAATCATGAATCATGAATCATGAAATAAATCATGAATCATGAATTGAACCATGATTCATGAATCATGAATCATGAATTGAACCATGATTCATGAATCATGAATCACGAATCGAAACATGATTCCTGAATCACGAATCGAATCATGATTCCTAAATCATGAATCGAATCGTAAATCATGAAATGAATCATGAAATGAATCATGAATTGAATCATGAATCATGAATAGAATCATAAATCATGAATTGTATTATGAATCATGAATGATAAATTGAATCATGAATTGTATTATGAATCATAAATTGAATCATGAATTGAATCATGAATCATGAATCATGAATAGAATCATGAATTGAATCATGAATAATGACTTGAATCATGAATCATGAATTGAATCATGAATCATGAATCATAAATTGAATCATGAATCATGAATTGAATCATGAATTGAATCATGAATAATGACTTGAATCATGAATCATGAATTGAATCATGAATCATAAATCATGAATTGAATCATGAATCATGATTTGAATCATGAATCATGAATCGAATCATGAATCATGAATCATGATTTCAATCATGAATCATGAATCATGAATCATGAAATGAATCATGAATCATGAATCATGAATTGAATCATGAATCATGAATCGAATCATGAATCATGAATCAAGAATCATGAATCGAATCATGAATCATGAATTGAATCATGAATCATGAATCGAATCATGAATCATGAATCATGAATCATGAATCGAATCATGAATCATGAATCATGAATCATGAATTGAATCATGAATCATGAATCGAATCATGAATCATGAATCGAATCATGAATCATGATTCATGAATTGAATCATGAATCATGAATTGAATCATGAATCATGAATTGAATCATGAATCATGAATTGAATCATGAATCATAAATCGAATCATGAATCATGAATTGAATCAGAAATCATATCATGAATTTTGGAATTATGAATCATGAATTGAATCATGAATCATGAATCATGAATTGAATCATGAATCATGAATCATGAATTGAATCATGAATCATGAATTATGAATCATGATTTTAATTATGAATTATGAAATCATGAATTGAATCATGAATCATGAATCATGAATTGAATCATGAACCATGAATCAAGAATTGAATCATGATTCATAAATCATGAATTGAATTATGAATTGAATCATGAATCATGAATTGAATCATGAATCATGAATCATGAATTGAATCTTGAATCATGAATCGAATCATGAATCATGAATTGAATCATGAATTGAATCATGAATTGAATCATGAATCATGAATTGAATCATGAATCATGAATTGAATCATGAATCATGAATTGAATCAGGAATCGAAACATGAATTAAATCATGAATCAAAAATTGAATCATGAATCATGAATTGAATCATGAATCATGAATTGAATCATGAATCATGAATCATAACTCGAATCATGAATCATGAATTGAATCATGAATCGAATCATGAATTGAGTCATGAATGATGAATTGAATCATGAATGATGAATTGAATCATGAATCATGAATTATGAATCATGAATTGAATCATGAATCATGAATTGAATCATGAATTGAATCATGAATCATGAATTGAATCATGAATTAAATCATGAATCATAATTCATAAATTGAATCATGAATCATGAATCATGAATTGAATAATGAATCATGAATTGAATCATGAATCATGAATTATGAATCATGAATCATGAATTGAATCATGAATAATGAATCATGATTTGAATCATGAATCATGAATCATAAATCGAATCATAAATCATGAATTGAATCATGAATCATGAATCATGAATTGAATCATGAATCATGAATCATGAATCGAATCATGAATCATGAATCAAGAATCATGAATCGAATCATGAATCATGAATTGAATCATGAATCATGAATCGAATCATGAATCATGAATCGAATCATGAATCATGAATTGAATCATGAATCATGAATCGAATCATGAATCATGAATCATGAATCATAATTCAAATCATGAATCATGAATCATGAATTGAATCATGAATCATGAATCGAATCATGAATCATGATTCATGAATTGAATCATGAATCATGAATTGAATCATGAATCATGAATTAAATCATGAATCATAAATCAAATCATGAATCATGAATTGAATCAGGAATCGAATCATGAATTGAATCATGAATCATGAATTGAATCATGAATCATGAATCATGAATTGAATCATGAATTATGAATCATGAATTGAATCATGAATGATGAATTATGAATCATGATTTTAATTATGAATTATGAATCATGAATTGAATCATGAATCATGAATCATGAATTGAATCATGAATCATGAATTGAATCATGAACCATGAATCAAGAAGTGAATCATGATTCATAAATCATGAGTCATGAATCATGAATTGAATTATGAATTGAATCATGAATCATGAATTGAATCATGAAGTATGAATCATGAATTGAATCATGAATAATGAATCGAATCATGAATCATGAATTGAATCATGAATTGAATCATGAATTGAATCATGAATCATGAATTGAATCATGAATCATGAATCATGAATTGAATCATGAATCATGAATTGAATCAGGAATCGAAACATGAATTGAATCATGAATCATAAATTGAATCATGAATCATGAATTGAATCATGAATCATGAATCATGAATCATGAATTGAATCATGAATAATGAATCATAACTCGAATCATGAATCATGAATTGAATCATGAATCATGAATTATGAATTGAATAATGGATTAAATGATGAATAATGAATTGAATCATGAATTGAATCATGAATCGAATCATGAATCATGAATCATGAATTGAATCATGAATCATGAATTGAATCATGAATCATGAATTGAAACATGAATTGAATATGAATCATGAATTGAATCATGAATTGAATCATGAATCATGAAAAGAATTATGAAATGAATTATGACTTGAATCATGAATTGAATCATGAATCATGAATTGCATCATAAATCATGAATCATGAATTGAATCATGAATTAAATCATGAATCATGAATCATGAAATGAATCATGAAACGAATCATGAATTGAATCATGAATTGAATCATGAATCATGAATTGCATCATGAATCATGAATTGCATCATGAATCATGAATTGAATCATGAATCATGAATTGAATCACCAGCCATGAATTAAATCATGAATCATAAATCATGAATCGAGTCATGAATCATGAATAATGAATTGAATCATGAATCATGAATTGAATCATGAATCATGAGTCATGAATTAAATCATGAATCATGAATCGAGTCATGATTCATGAATCATGAATTGCATCATGAATCATGAATCATGAATTGAATCATGAATCATGAATTAAATCATGAATCATGAATCATGAATCATGAATTAAATTATGGATCATGAATCGAATCATGAATCTTGAATCATGAATCATGAATCGAAACATGAATCATGAAATAAATCATGAATTATGAATTGAATCATTAATTAAATCATGAATCATGAATCATGAAATGAATCATGAAACGAATCATGAATTGAATCATGAATTGAATCATGAATCATGAATTGAATCATCAGCCATGAATTAAATCATGAATCATAAATCATGAATCGAGTCATGAATCGAGTCATGAATCATGAATCATGAATTGCATTATGAATCATGAATTGAATCATGAATCATGAGTCAATAATTAAATCATGAATCATGAATCATGAATCGAGTCATGAATCATGAATCATGAATTAAATCATGAATCAAGAATTGAATCATGAATCATGAGTCATGAATTAAATCATGAATCATGAATCATGAATCGAGTTATGAATCATGAATTGAATCATAAATTAAATCATGAATCATGAAATTAATCATGAAATGAATTATAAATCATGATTTGAATCATGAACCATGAAATGAATCATGGATTATGATTTAAATCATGAATTGAATCATGAATCATTATTTGAATCATGTATCATGATTTGAATCATGAATCATGAATTGAATCATGAATCATGGATTATGATTTAAATCATGAATTGAATCATGAATCATTATTTGAATCATGTATCATGATTTGAATCATGAATCATGAATTGAATCATGAATCATGAATTAAATAATGAATCATGAATTAAATCATAAATCATGAATTGAATCATGAATTGAATCATGTATCATGAATCATGAATTGAGTCATGAAACGAATCATGAATTGAATCATGAATCATGAATTGCATCATGAATCATGAATCATGAATTGAATCATGAATTCAATCAAGAATTGAATCATGAATCATGAATCATGAATTGAATAATGAATCATGAATTGAATCATGAATTATGAATCATGAATCATGAATTGAATCATGAATAATGAATCATGATTTGAATCATGAATCATGAATCATAAATCGAATCATAAATCATGAATTGAATCATGAATCATGAATCATGAATTGAATCATGAATCATGAATCATGAATCGAATCATAATTCATGAATCAAGAATCATGAATCGAATCATGAATCATGAATTGAATCATGAATCATGAATCGAATCATGAATCATGAATCATGAATCATGAATCAAATCATGAATCATGAATCATGAATTGAATCATGAATCATGAATCGAATCATGAATCATGATTCATGAATTGAATCATGAATCATGAATTGAATCATGAATCATGAATTAAATCATGAATCATAAATCAAATCATGAATCATGAATTGAATCAGGAATCGAATCATGAATTGAATCATGAATCATGAATTGAATCATGAATCATGAATCATGAATTGAATCATGAATTATGAATCATGAATTGAATCATGAATGATGAATTATGAATCATGATTTTAATTATGAATTATGAATCATGAATTGAATCATGAATCATGAATCATGAATTGAATCATGAATCATGAATCATGAATTGAATCATGAACCATGAATCAAGAAGTGAATCATGATTCATAAATCATGAGTCATGAATCATGAATTGAATTATGAATTGAATCATGAATCATGAATTGAATCATGAAGTATGAATCATGAATTGAATCATGAATAATGAATCGAATCATGAATCATGAATTGAATCATGAATTGAATCATGAATTGAATCATGAATTGAATCATGAATTGAATCATGAATCATGATTGAATCATGAATCATGAATCATGAATTGAATCATGAATCATGAATTGAATCAGGAATCGAAACATGAATTTAATCATGAATCATAAATTGAATCATGAATAATGAATTGAATCATGAATCATGAATCATGAATCATGAATTGAATCATGAATAATGAATCATAACTCGAATCATGAATCATGAATTGAATTATGAAACATGAATTATGAATTGAATAATGGATTAAATTATGAATAA
Source organism: Mixophyes fleayi (assembly GCF_038048845.1). Taxonomy (NCBI): domain Eukaryota; kingdom Metazoa; phylum Chordata; class Amphibia; order Anura; family Limnodynastidae; genus Mixophyes; species Mixophyes fleayi. The sequence continues at coordinate 56,452 of NW_027448105.1, read as the reverse complement.
TGAATTGAATCATGAATTGAATCATGAATCGAATCATGAATCATGAATCATGAATTGAATCATGAATCATGAATTGAATCATGAATCATGAATTGAAACATGAATTGAATATGAATTATGAATTGAATCATGAATTGAATCATGAATCATGAAAAGAATTATGAAATGAATTATGAATTGAATCATGAATTGAATCATGAATCATGAATTGCATCATAAATCATGAATCATGAATTGAATCATGAATTAAATCATGAATCATGAATCATGAAATGAATCATGAAACGAATCATGAATTGAATCATGAATTGAATCATGAATCATGAATTGCATCATGAATCATGAATTGAATCATGAATCATGAATTGAATCATCAGCCATGAATTAAATCATGAATAATAAATCATGAATCGAGTCATGAATCATGAATAATGTATTTAATCATGAATCATGAATTGAATCATGAATCATGAGTCATGAATTAAATCATGAATCATGAATCGAGTCATGATTCATGAATCATGAATTGCATCATGAATCATGAATCATGAATTGAATCATGAATCATGAATTAAATCATGAATCATGAATCATGAATCATGAATTAAATTATGGATCATGAATCGAATCATGAATCTTGAATCATGAATCATGAATCGAAACATGAATCGTGAAATAAATCATGAATCATGAATTGAATCATTAATTAAATCATGAATTATGAATCATGAAATGAATTATGAAACGAATCATGAATTGAATCATGAATTGAATCATGAATCATGAATTGAATCATCAGCCATGAATTAAATCATGAATCATAAATCATGAATCGAGTCATGAATCATGAATCATGAATTGAATCATGAATCATGAGTCAATAATTAAATCATGAATCATGAATCATGAATCGAGTCATGAATCATGAATCATGAATTGCATTATGAATCATGAATTGAATCATGAATCATGAGTCAATAATTAAATCATGAATCATGAATCATGAATCGAGTCATGAATCATGAATCATGAATTAATTCATGAATCATGAATTGAATCATGAATCATGAGTCATGAATTAAATCATGAATCATGAATCATGAATCGAGTTATGAATCATGAATTGAATCATAAATTAAATCATGAATCATGAAATTAATCATGAAATGAATTATAAATCATGATTTGAATCATGAACCATGAAATGAATCATGGATTATGATTTAAATCATGAATTGAATCATGAATCATTATTTGAATCATGTATCATGATTTGAATCATGAATCATGAATTGAATCATGAATCATGGATTATGATTTTAATCATGAATTGAATCATGAATCATTATTTGAATCATGTATCATGATTTGAATCATGAATCATGAATTGAATCATGAATCATGAATTAAATAATGAATCATGAATTAAATCATAAATCATGAATTGAATCCTGAATTGAATCATGTATCATGAATCATGAATTGAGTCATGAAACGAATCATGAATTGAATCATGAATCATGAATTGCATCATGAATCATGAATCATGAATTGAATCATGAATCATGAATTGAATCATCAATCATGATTCATGAATTAAATCATGAATCATGAATCGAGTCATAATCATGAATTGCATCATGAATCATGAATCATGAATTAAATCATGAATCATGAATTGAATCATGAATCATGAATCATGAATTGAATCATGATTCATGAATCATGAATCATGAATCATGAATTGAATTATGAATTGAATCATGAATCATGAATTGAATCATGAATTATAAATCATAAATTGAATCATGAATCATGAATCGAATCATGAATCATGAATTGAATCATGAATCATGAATCATGAATTGAATCATGAATCATGAATTGAATCAGGAATCGAAACATGAATTGAATCATGAATCATAAATTGAATCATGAATCATGAATTGAATCATGAATCATGAATCATGAATTGAATCATGAATCATGAATCGAATCATGAATAATGAATTGAATCATGAATCATGAATTGAATCAGGAATCGAAACATGAATTGAATCATGAATCATGAATCATGAATCATGAATTGAATCATGAATCATGAATTGAATCATGAATCATGAATTGAATCATGAATCGAATCATGAATCATGAATCATAAATTGACAATTGAATTATGAATCATTAATTGAATCATGAATCATGAAATGAATCATGAATTGAGTCATGAATTATGAATTGAATGATGAACCATGAATCATGAATTGAATCATGAATCATGAATCGAATCATGAATCATGATTAATGAATTGACGCTTGAATCATAAATCATAAATTGAATCATGAATCGAATCATGAATCATGAATTGAATCATGAATAGAATCATTAATCATGAATTGAATCATGAATCATGAATTAAATCATGAATCATGAATTGAATCAGAAATCATGAATTGAATCATGAATCATGAAATGAATCATGAATTGAATCATGAATTGAATCATGAATTGAATCATAATTCATGAAATGAATCATGAATCATGAATCATGAAATAAATTATGAATCATGAATTGAACCATGATTCATGAATCATGAATCATGAATTGAACCATGATTCATGAATCATGAATCACGAATCGAAACATGATTCCTGAATCACGAATCGAATCATGATTCCTGAATCATGAATCGAATCATAAATCATGAAATGAATCATGAAATGAATCATGAATTGAATTATGAATCATGAATAGAATCATAAATCATGAATTGAAACATGAATCATGAATGATAATTGAATCATGAATTGTATTATGAATCATAAATTGAATCATGAATTGAATCATGAATCATGAATCATGAATAGAATCATGAATTGAATCATGAATAATGACTTGAATCATGAATCATGAATTGAATCATGAATCATGAATCATAAATTGAATCATGAATCATGAATTGAATCATGAATTGAATCATGAATAATGACTTGAATCATGAATCATGAAATGAATCATGAATCATAAATCATGAATTGAATCATGAATCATGATTTAAATCATGAATCATGAATCGAATCATGAATCATGAATCATGATTTCAATCATGAATCATGAATCATGAATCATGAAATGAATCATGAATCATGAATCATGAATTGAATCATGAACCATGAATCATGAATCGAATCATGAATCATGAATCAAGAATCATGAATCGAATCATGAATCATGAATTGAATCATGAATCATGAATCGAATCATGAATCATGAATCATGAATCATGAATCGAATCATGAATCATGAATCATGAATCATGAATTGAATCATGAATCATGAATCGAATCATGAATCATGAATCGAATCATGAATCATGATTCATGAATTGAATCATGAATCATGAATTGAATCATGAATCATGAATTGAATCATGAATCATGAATTGAATCATGATTCATGAATTGAATCATGAATCATAAATCGAATCATGAATCATGAATTGAATCAGAAATCGTATCATGAATTGAATTATGAATCATGAATTGAATCATGAATCATGAATTGAATCATGAATCATGAATCATGAATTGAATCATGAATCATGAATTATGAATCATGATTTTAATTATGAATTATGAAATCATGAATTGAATCATGAATCATGAATCATGAATTGAATCATGAATCATGAATCATGAATTGAATCATGAATCATGAATCATGAATTGAATCATGAACCATGAATCAAGAATTGAATCATGATTCATAAATCATGAATCATGATTCATGAATTGAATTATGAATTGAATCATGAATCATGAATTGAATCTTGAATCATGAATCGAATCATGAATCATGAATTGAATCATGAATTGAATCATGAATCATGAATTGAATCATGAATCATGAATCATGAATTGAATTATGAAACATGAATTGAATCAGGAATCGAAACATGAATTGAATCATGAATCAAAAATTGAATCATGAATCATGAATTGAATCATGAATCATGAATCATGAATCATGAATTGAATCATGAATCATGAATCATAACTCGAATCATGAATCATGAATTGAATCATGAATCGAATCATGAATTGAGTCATGAATCATGAATTGAATCATGAATCATGAATCATGAATTGAATCATGAATCATGAATTATGAATCATGAATTGAATCATGAATCATGAATTGAATCATGAATTGAATCATGAATCATGAATTGAATCATGAATTAAATCATGAATCATGAATCATAAATTGAATCATGAATCATGAATCATGAATTGAATCATGAATTCAATCAAGAATTGAATCATGAATCATGAATCATGAATTGAATAATGAATCATGAATTGAATCATGAATCATGAATTATGAATCATGAATCATGAATTGAATCATGAATAATGAATCATGATTTGAATCATGAATCATGAATCATGAATCGAATCATAAATCATGAAATGAATCATGAAATGAATCATGAATTGAATTATGAATCATGAATAGAATCTTAAATCATGAATTGAAATATGAATCATGAATGATAATTGAATCATGAATTGTATTATGAATCATAAATTGAATCATGAATTGAATCATGAATCATGAATCATGAATAGAATCATGAATTGAATCATGAATAATGACTTGAATCATGAATCATGAATTGAATCATGAATCATGAATCATAAATTGAATCATGAATCATGAATTGAATCATGAATTGAATCATGAATAATGACTTGAATCATGAATCATGAAATGAATCATGAATCATAAATCATGAATTGAATCATGAATCATGATTTAAATCATGAATCATGAATCGAATCATGAATCATGAATCATGATTTCAATCATGAATCATGAATCATGAATCATGAAATGAATCATGAATCATGAATCATGAATCAAGAATCATGAATCGAATCATGAATCATGAATCAAGAATCATGAATCGAATCATGAATCATGAATTGAATCATGAATCATGAATCGAATCATGAATCATGAATCATGAATCATGAATCGAATCATGAATCATGAATCGTGAATTGAATCATGAATCATGAATCGAATCATGAATCATGAATCGAATCATGAATCATGATTCATGAATTGAATCATGAATCATGAATTGAATCATGAATCATGAATTGAATCATGAATCATGAATTGAATCATGATTCATGAATTGAATCATGAATCATGAATTGAATCATGAATCATGAATTGAATCATGAATCATGAATTGAATCATGAATCATAAATCGAATCATGAATCATGAATTGAATCAGAAATCGTATCATGAATTGAATTATGAATCATGAATTGAATCATGAATCATGAATTGAATCATGAATCATGAATTGAATCATGAATCATGAATTATGAATCATGATTTTAATTATGAATTATGAAATCATGAATTGAATCATGAATCATGAATCATGAATTGAATCATGAATCATGAATCATGAATTGAATCATGAATCATGAATCATGAATTGAATCATGAACCATGAATCAAGAATTGAATCATGATTCATAAATCATGAATCATGAATCATGAATTGAATTATGAATTGAATCATGAATCATGAATTGAATCTTGAATCATGAATCGAATCATGAATCATGATTGAATCATGAATTGAATCATGAATTGAATCATGAATCATGAATTGAATCATGAATCATGAATCATGAATTGAATTATGAAACATGAATTGAATCAGGAATCGAAACATGAATTGAATCATGAATCAAAAATTGAATCATGAATCATGAATTGAATCATGAATCATGAATCATGAATCATGAATTGAATCATGAATCATGAATCATAACTCGAATCATGAATCATGAATTGAATCATGAATCGAATCATGAATTGAGTCATGAATCATGAATTGAATCATGAATCATGAATGATGAATTGAATCATGACTCATGAATTATGAATCATGAATTGAATCATGAATCATGAATTGAATCATGAATTGAATCATGAATCATGAATTGAATCATGAATTAAATCATGAATCATGAATCATAAATTGAATCATGAATCATGAATCATGAATTGAATCATGAATTCAATCAAGAATTGAATCATGAATCATGAATCATGAATTGAATAATGAATCATGAATTGAATCATGAATCATGAATCATAAATCGAATCATAAATCATGAATTGAATCATGAATCATGAATCATGAATTGAATCATGAATCATAAATCATGAATCGAATCATGAATCATGAATCAAGAATCATGATTCGAATTAAGAATCATGATTCGAATCATGAATCATGAATTGAATCATGAATCATGAATCGAATCATGAATCATAATTCATGAATCATGAATCAAATCATGAATCATGAATCATGAATCATGAATTGAATCATGAATCATGAATCGAATCATGAATCATGATTCATGAATTGAATCATGAATCATGAATTGAATCATGAATCATGAATTAAATCATGAATCATAAATCGAATCATGAATCATGAATTGAATCAGGAATCGAATCATGAATTGAATCATGAATCATGAATTGAATCATGAATCATGAATCATGAATTGAATCATGAATTATGAATCATGAATTGAATCATGAATGATGAATTATGAATCATGATTTTAATTATGAATTATGAATCATGAATTGAATCATGAATCATGAATCATGAATTGAATCATGAATCATGAATCATGAATTGAATCATGAACCATGAATCAAGAAGTGAATCATGATTCATAAATCATGAATCATGAATCATGAATTGAATTATGAATTGAATCATGAATCATGAATTGAATCATGAAGTATGAATCATGAATTGAATCATGAATAATGAATCGAATCATGAATCATGAATTGAATCATGAATTAAATCATGAATTGAATCATGAATCATGAATTGAATCATGAATCATGAATCATGAATTGAATCATGAATCATGAATTGAATCAGGAATCGAAACATGAATTGAATCATGAATCATAAATTGAATCATGAATCATGAATTGAATCATAAATCATGAATCATGAATCATGAATTGAATCATGAATAATGAATCATAACTCGAATCATGAATCATGAATTGAATCATGAATCATGAATTATGAATTGAATAATGGATTAAATGATGAATAATGAATTGAATCATGAATTGAATCATGAATCGAATCATGAATCATGAATTGAATCATGAATCATGAATTGAAACATGAATTGAATATGAATCATGAATTGAATCATGAATTAAATCATGAATCATGAAAAGAATTATGAAATGAATTATGAATTGAATCATGAATTGAATCATGAATCATGAATTGCATCATATATCATGAATCATGAATTGAATCATGAATTAAATCATGAATCATGAATCATGAAATGAATCATGAAACGAATCATGAATTGAATCATGAATTGATTCATGAATTATGAATTGCATCATGAATCATGAATTGCATCATGAATCATGAATTGAATCATGAATCATGAATTGAATCATCAGCCATGAATTAAATCATGAATCATAAATCATGAATCGAGTCATGAATCATGAATAATGAATTGAATCATGAATCATGAATTGAATCATGAATCATGAGTCATGAATTAAATCATGAATCATGAATCGAGTCATGATTCATGAATCATGAATTGCATCATGAATCATGAATCATGAATTGAATCATGAATCATGAATTAAATCATGAATCATGAATCATGAATCATGAATTAAATTATGGATCATGAATCGAATCATGAATCTTGAATCATGAATGATGAATCGAAACATGAATCATGAAATAAATCATGAATCATGAATTGAATCATTAATTAAATCATGAATCATGAATCATGAAATGAATCATGAAACGAATCATGAATTGAATCATGAATTGAATCATGAATCATGAATTGAATCATCAGCCATGAATTAAATCATGAATCATAAATCATGAATCGAGTCATGAATCATGAATCATGAATTGAATCATGAATCATGAGTCAATAATTAAATCATGAATCATGAATCATGAATCGAGTCATGAATCATGAATCATGAATTGCATTATGAATCATGAATTGAATCATGAATCATGAGTCAATAATTAAATCATGAATCATGAATCATGAATTAAATCATGAATCATGAATTGAATCATGAATCATGAATCATGAATCGAGTTATGAATCATGAATTGAATCATAAATTAAATCATGAATCATGAAATTAATCATGAAATGAATTATAAATCATGATTTGAATCATGAACCATGAAATGAATCATGGATTATGATTTAAATCATGAATTGAATCATGAATCATTATTTGAATCATGTATCATGATTTGAATCATGAATCATGAATTGAATCATGAATCATGGATTATGATTTAAATCATGAATTAAATCATAAATCATGAATTGAATCATGAATTGAATCATGTATCATGAATCATGAATTGAGTCATGAAACAAATCATGAATTGAATCATGAATCATGAATTGCATCATGAATCATGAATCATGAATTGAATCATGAATCATGAATTGAATCATCAATCATGATTCATGAATTAAATCATGAATCATGAATCGAGTCATGAATCATGAATCATGAATTGCATCATGAATCATGAATCATGAATTAAATCATGAATCATGAATTGAATCATAAATCATGAGTCATGAATTAAATCATGAATCATGAATCATGAATCGAGTCATGAATCATGAATCATAAATCATGAATTAAATTATGAATCATGAATTGAAACATGAATCATGAAATGAATCATGAATCATGATTTGAATCATTAATCATGAAATCAATCAATCATGAAATATGAATCATGATTTAAATCATGAATCATGAATTGAATCATGAATCATGAATTGAATCATGAATCATGAATTAAATAATGAATCATGAATTGAATCATGAATCATGAATTGAATCATGAATTGAATCATGAATCATGAAATCAATCATGAAATGAATCATGAATTGAATCAGGAATTGAATCATGAATCATGAAATCAATCATGTCATGAATCATGAATTGAATCATGAATTATGAATTGAATCATGAATCATGAATTTAATCATGAAATCAATCATGAATTGAATCATCAATCATGAATAATGAATCATGAATCAAACAATAAATCATGATTTGAATCATGGATCATGAATTGAATCATCTATTAAATTCTGAACCATGAAATGAATCATAAATTGAATCATAAATTGAATTATGAATCATGAAATGAATCATGAATCATAAATTGAATCATGAATCATAAATTGAATCATGAATTGAATCATAAAATGAATCATGAATTGAATCATAAATTGAATCATGAATCATGAAATAAATCATGAAATGAATTATGAATCATGATTTGAGTCATGAATCATGAATCGAATCATGTATCATGATTTAAATCATGAATTGAATCATGAATCATGATTTGAATCATGTATCATGATTTGAATCATGAATTATAAATTGAATCATGAATCATGAATTAAATAATGAATCATGAATTGAATCATGAATCATGAATTGAATCATGAATTAAATCATGAATCATGAAATGAATTGAATCATGTATTGAATCATGAATTGAATCATGAATCATGAATCATGAATCATGAATTGAATCATGAATCATGAATCGAATCATAAATCATGAATCATCAATTGAATCATGAATCATGAATTATGAATTGAATCATGGATTGAATGATGAATCATGAATTAAATCATGAATCATGAATCATGAATCGAGTCATGAATCATGAATCATGAATTGAATCACGTATCATGAATTAAATTATGAATCATGAATCGAATCATGAATCTTGAATCATGAATCATGAATCGAAACATGAATGATGGAATGAATCATGAATCATGAATTGAATCATGAATCATGAATCATGAATTGAATAATGCATCATGAATCATGAAATGAATCATGAAATGAATCATAAATCATGAATTGAATCATGAATTGAATCATGAATCATGAATTGAATCATGAATCATGAAATGAATCACGAATTGAATCATGAATTGAATCATGAATCATGAAATAAATCATGAAATAAATCATGAATCATAAATTGAATCATGAATTGAATCATGAATCAGGAATTGCATCATGAATCGTGAATCATGAACTGAATCATGAATCATGAATTGAATCATGAATCATGAATTAAATCATGAATCATGAATCATGAATCATTAATCATGAATTGAATTATGAATTGAATTATGAATCATGAATCATGAATCATGAATTATGAATTGAATCATGAATCATGAATCGAATCATGAATCATGAATAGAATCATGTATTGAATCATGAATCATGAATAATGATTAATGAATCATGAATTGAATCATGAATCATGAATTGAATCAGGAATCGAAACATGAATTGAATCAGGAATCGAAACATGAATTGAATCATGAATCATGAATTAAATCATGAATCAGGAATCATGAATCATGAATTGAATCACGAATCATGAATCATAAATCGAATAATGAATCATGAATTGAATCATGAATTGAATCATGAATTGAGTCATGAATCATGAATTGAATTATGAATCATGAATCATAAATCATGAATTGAATCATGAATCTTGAATCATGAATTAAATCATGAATCATGATTTGAATCATGAATCATGAATTGAATCAAGAATTATAAATTGAATCATGATACATGAATCATGAATTGAATCATAAATCATGAATCAAATCATGAATCATGAATCATGAACTGACAATTGAATCATGAATCATGAACTGACAATTGAATCATGAATCATGAATTGAATCATGAATCATGAATTGAATCATAAATCATGAATTGAATCATGAATCATGAATAATGAATCATGAATTGAATCATGAATCATGTATTGAATCATGATACATGAATCATGAATTGAATCATAAATCATGAATCAAATCATGCATCATGAATCCTGAACTGACAATTGAATCATGAATCATGAATTGAATCATGAATCATGAATTGAATCATAAATCATGAATTGAATCATAAATCATGAATCAAATCATGCATCATGAATCCTGAACTGACAATTGAATCATGAATCATGAATTAAATCATGAATCATGAATTGAATCATAAATCATGAATTGAATCATGAATCATGAATAATTAATCATGAATTGAATCATGAATCATGAATTGAATCATGAATCATGAATCATGAATTAAATCATGAATTATGAATCGAATCATGAATCATGAATTGACAATTGAATCATGAATCATGAATTGAATCATGAATCATGAATTGAATCATAAATCATGAATCATGAATTGAATCATGAATCATGAATCGAATCATGAATCATGAATCATGAATTGACTCTTGAATCATGAATTATGAATTGAATCATGAATTAAATCATGAATCATGAATCATGAATCGAGTCATGAATCATGAATCATGAATTGAATCATGAATCATAAATCATGAATTAAATTATGAATCATGAATCGAATCATGAAACTTGAATCATGAATCATAAATCGAAACATGTATCATGAAATGAATCAATCATGAAATATGAATCATGATTTAAATCATGAATCATGAATTGAATCATGAATCATGAATTGAATCATTAATCATGAATTTAATAATGAATCATTAATTGAATCATGAATCATGAATTGACTCATGAATTGAATCATGAATTGAATCAGGAATTGAATCATGAATCATGAAATCAATCATGACATGAATCATGAATCATGAATTGAATCATGAATTATGAATTGAATCATGAATCATGAATCATGAATTTAATCATGAAATCAATCATGAATTGAATCATCAATCATGAATAATGAATCATGAATCAAACAATAAATCATGATTTGAATCATGGATCATGAATTGAATCATCAATTAAATTCCGAACCATGAAATGAATCATAAATTGAATCATAAATTGAATCATGAATCATGAAATGAATCATGAATCATAAATTGAATTATGAATCATAAATTGAATCATGAATTAAATCATAAAATGAATCATGAATTGAATCATAAATTGAATCATGAATCATTAAATAAATCATGAAATGAATTATGAATCATGATTTCAATCATGAATCATGAAATGAATCATGTATCATGATTTAAATCATGAATTGAATCATGAATCATGATTTGAATCATGTATCATGATTTGAATCATGAATTATAAATTGAATCATGAATCATGAATAAATAATGAATCATGAATTGAATCATGAATCATGAATTGAATCATGAATTAAATCATGAATCATTAATCATGAAATGAATTAATTCATGTATTGAATCATGAATTGAATCATGAATCATGAATCATGAAATGAATCATGAATTGAATCAAGGATTATGATTTGAATCTTGAATCATGATTTCAATCATGAATCATGAATCATGAATCGAATCATGAATCATGAATTGAATCATGAATCATGAATCGAATCATAAATCATGAAGCATCAATTGAATCATGAATCATGAATTATGAATTGAATCATGGATTGAATGATGAATCATGTATTAAATCATGAATCATGAATCATGAATCGAGTCATGAATCATGAATCAAGAATTAAATCATGAATCATGAATAAAATCACAAATCATAAATCGAATCATGAATCATGAAATGAATCATGAATTGAATCATGAATTGAATCATGAATTGAATCATGAATTGAATCATGAATCATGAATTGAATCATGAATCATGAATCATGAAATGAATCATGAATCATGAAACACCAATCAAAACATGATTCCTGAATCACGAATCGAATCATGATTTCTGAATCATGAATCGAATCATAAATCATGAATTGAATCATTAATCATGAATTTAATAATGAATCATTAATTGAATCATGAATCATGAATTGACTCATGAATTGAATCATGAATTGAATCAGGAATTGAATCATGAATCATGAAATCAATCATGACATGAATCATGAATCATGAATTGAATCATGAATTATGAATTGAATCATGAATCATGAATCATGAATTTAATCATGAAATCAATCATGAATTGAATCATCAATCATGAATAATGAATCATGAATCAAACAATAAATCATGATTTGAATCATGGATCATGAATTGAATCATCAATTAAATTCCGAACCATTAAATGAATCATAAATTGAATCATAAATTGAATCATGAATCATGAAATGAATCATGAATCATAAATTGAATTATGAATCATAAATTGAATCATGAATTAAATCATAAAATGAATCATGAATTGAATCATAAATTGAATCATGAATCATTAAATAAATCATGAAATGAATTATGAATCATGATTTCAATCATGAATCATGAAATGAATCATGTATCATGATTTAAATCATGAATTGAATCATGAATCATGATTTGAATCATGTATCATGATTTGAATCATGAATTATAAATTGAATCATGAATCATGAATAAATAATGAATCATGAATTGAATCATGAATCATGAATTGAATCATGAATTAAATCATGAATCATTAATCATGAAATGAATTAATTCATGTATTGAATCATGAATTGAATCATGAATCATGAATCATGAAATGAATCATGAATTGAATCAAGGATTATGATTTGAATCTTGAATCATGATTTCAATCATGAATCATGAATCATGAATCGAATCATGAATCATGAATTGAATCATGAATCATGAATCGAATCATAAATCATGAATCATCAATTGAATCATGAATCATGAATTATGAATTGAATCATGGATTGAATGATGAATCATGTATTAAATCATGAATCATGAATCATGAATCGAGTCATGAATCATGAATCAAGAATTAAATCATGAATCATGAATAAAATCACAAATCATAAATCGAATCATGAATCATGAAATGAATCATGAATTGAATCATGAATTGAATCATGAATTGAATCATGAATTGAATCATGAATCATGAATTGAATCATGAATCATGAATCATGAAATGAATCATGAATCATGAAACACCAATCAAAACATGATTCCTGAATCACGAATCGAATCATGATTCCTGAATCACGAATCGAATCATGATTTCTGAATCATGAATCGAATCATAAATCATGAAATGAATCATGAATCATGAAATGATTCATGAATTCAATCATGAATCATGAATAGAATCATAAATCATGAATTGAATCATGAATCATGAATGATGAATTAAATCATGAATTGTATTATAAATCATAAATTGAATCATGAATTGAATCATGAATCATGAAAAGAATAATGAATCATGAATCATGAATTATAAATTGAATCATGAATCATGAATTGAATCATGAATCATGAATTGAATCATGAATTGAATCATGAATCATGAATTGAATCATGAATCATGAATCGAATCATGAATCATGAATTGAATCATGAATCATGAATTAATTCATGAATCATGAATTGAATCAGGAATCGAAACATGAATTGAATCATGAATCATGAATTGAATCATGAATCATGAATCATGAATTGAATCATGAATCATGAATCATGAATTGAATCATGAATCATGAATCGAATCATGAATAATGAATTGAATCATGAATCATGAATTGAATCAGGAATCGAAACATGAATTGAATCATGAATCATGAATCATGAATCATGAATTGAATCATGAATCATGAATTGAATCATGAATCAGGAATCATGAATTGAATCATGAATCATGAATCGAATCATGAATCATGAATCATGAATTGACAATTGAATTATGAATCATTAATTGAATCATGAATCATGAAATGAATCATGAATTGAGTCATGAATTATGAATTGAATGATGAACCATGAATCATGAATTGAATCATGAATCATGAATCGAATCATGAATCATTAATCATGAATTGACGCTTGAATCATGAATCATGAATTGAATCATGAATCGAATCATGAATCATGAATTGAATCATGAATAGAATCATTAATCATGAATTGAATCATGAATCATGAATTAAATCATGAGTCATGAATTGAATCAGAAATCATGAATTGAATCATGAATCATGAAATGAATCATGAATTGAATCATGAATTGAATCATAATTCATGAAATGAATTATGAATCATGAATCATGAAATGAATCATGAATCATGAATTGAACCATGATTCATGAATCATGAATCACGAATCGAAACATGATTCTTGAATCACGAATCGAATCATGATTCCTGAATCATGAATCGAATCATAAATCATGAAATGAATCATGAAATGAATCATGAATTGAATCATGAATCATGAATAGAATCATAAATCATGAATTGAATCATGAATCATGAATGATAAATTGAATCATGAATTGTATTATAAATCATAAATTGAATCATGAATTGAATCATGAATTGAATCATGAATCATGAATCATGAATAGAATCATGAATCATGAATCATGAATCATAAATTGAATCATGAATCATGAATTGAATCATGAATAATGACTTGAATCATGAATCATGAATTGAATCATGAATCATAAATCATGAATTGAATCATGAATCATGATTTCAATCATGAATCATGAATCATGATTTCAATCATGAATCATGAATCATGAATCATGAAATGAATCATGAATCATGAATCATGAATCGAATCATGAATCATGAATCAAGAATCATAAATCGAATCATGAATCATGAATTGAATCATGAATCATGAATCATGAATTGAATCATGAATCACGAATCATGAATCGAATCATGAATCATGAGTCAAGAATCATGAATCGAATCATGAATCATGAATTGAATCATGAATCATGAATCGAAATTATGAATCATAAATCATGAATCATGAATCGAATCATGAATCATGAATCATGAATTGAATCATGAATCATGAATCGAATCATGAATCATGATTCATGAATTGAATCATGAATCATGAATTGAATCATGTATCATGAATTGAATTATGAATTGAATCATGAATCATGAATTGAATCATGAATCATGAATCATGAATTGAATCATGAATCATGAATCGAATCATGAATCATGAATTAAATCATGAATTGAATCATGAATCATGAATTGAATCATGAATCATGAATCATGAATTGAATCATGAATCATGAATTGAATCAGGAATCGAAACATGAATTGAATCATGAATCATAAATTGAATCATGAATCATGAATTGAATCATGAATCATGAATCATGAATCATGAATTGAATCATGAATCATGAATCATAACTCGAATCATGAATCATGAATTGAATCATGAATCGAATCATGAATTGAGTCATGAATCATGAATTGAATCATGAATCATGAATGATGAATTGAATCATGAATCGAATCATGAATTGAGTCATGATCCATGAATTGAATCATGAATCATGAATCATGAATTGAATCATGAACCATGAATCAAGAATTGAATCATGATTCATAAATCATGAATCATGAATCATGAATTGAATTATGAATTGAATCATGAATCATGAATTGAATCATGAATCATGAATCATGAATTGAATCATGAATCGAATCATGAATCATGAATTAAATCATGAATTCAATCATGAATCATGAATTGAATCATGAATCATGAATCATGAATTGAATCATGAATCATGAATTGAATCAGGAATCGAAACATGAATTGAATCATGAATCATAAATTGAATCATGAATCATGAATTGAATCATGAATCATGAATCATGAATCATGAATTGAATCATGAATCATGAATCATAACTCGAATCATGAATCATGAATTGAATCATGAATCGAATCATGAATTGAGTCATGAATCATGAATTGAATCATGAATCATGAATGATGAATTGAATCATGAATCGAATCATGAATTGAGTCATGAATCATGAATTGAATCATGAATCATGAATGATGAATTGAATCATGAATTATGAATCATGAATTGAATCATGAATCATGAATTGAATCATGAATCATGAATTGAATCATGAATTGAATCATGAATCATGAATCATAAGTTGAATCATGAATCATGAATTGAATCATGAATTGAATCAAGAATTGAATCATGAATCATGAATCATGAATTGAATCATGAATCATGAATTGAATCATGAATCATGAATTATGAATCATGAATCATAAATCGAATCATGAATCATGAATTGAATCATGAACCATGAATCATGAATTGAATCATGAATCATGAATCATGAATCATGAATCGAATCATGAATCATGAATCAAGAATCATGAATCGAATCATGAATCATGAATTGAATCATGAATCATGAATCGAATCATGAATCATGAATCATGAATCATGAATCGAATCATGAATCATGAATCAAGAATCATGAATCGAATCATGAATCATGAATTGAATCATGAATCATGAATCGAATCATGAATCATGAATCATGAATCATGAATCGAATCATGAATCATGAATCATGAATTGAATCATGAATCATGAATCGAATCATGAATCATGATTCATGAATTGAATCATGAATCATGAATTGAATCATGAATCATAAATCGAATCATGAATCATGAATAGAATCAGGAATCGAATCATGAATTGAATCATGAATCGAATCATGAATCATGAATCATGAATTGAATCATGAATCATGAATTGAATCATGAATGATGAATTATGAATCATGATTTTAATTATGAATTATGAATCATGAATTGAATCATGAATCATGAATCATGAATTGAATCATGAATCATGAATCATGAATTGAATCATGAACCATGAATCAAGAATTGCATCATGATTCATAAATCATGAATCATGAATCATGAATTGAATTATGAATTGAATCATGAATCATGAATTGAATCATGAATCATGAATCATGAATTGAATCATTAATCATGAATCGAATCATGAATCATGAATTGAATCATGAATTGAACCATGAATCATGAATTGAATCATGAATCATGAATCATGAATTGAATCATGAATCATGAATTGAATCAGGAATCGAAACATGAATTGAATCATGAATCATAAATTGAATCATGAATCATGAATTGAATCATGAATCATGAATCATTACTCAAATCATGAATCATGAATTGAATCATGAATCGAATCATGAATTGAGTCATGAATCATGAATTGAATCATGAATCATGAATGATGAATTGAATCATGAATCATGAATCATGAATTGAATCATGAATCATGAATTGAATCATGAATCATGAATTGAATCATGAATTGAATCATGAATCATGAATTGAATCATGCATTGATTCATGAATCATAAATTGAATCATGAATCATAAATCATGAATTGAATCATGAATTGAATCAAGAATTGAATCATGAATCATGAATCATGAATTGAATCATGAATCATGAATTGAATCATGAATCATGAATTATGAATCATGAATCATGAATTGAATCATGAATCATGAATAATGAATCATGATTTGAATCATGAATCATGAATCATAAATCGAATCATGAATCATGAATTGAATCATGAATCGAATCATGAATTGAATCATGAATCATGAATTGAATCATGAATCATGAATTATGAATCATAAATTGAATCATGAATCATGAATTAAATCATGAATCATGAATCATGAATTGAATCATGAATTGAATCATGAATCATGAATTGCATCATGAATCATGAATCATGAACTGAATCATGAATCATGAATTGAATCATGAATCATGAATTGAATCATGAATCATGAATCATGAATCATGAATCATGAATCATTAATCATGAATTGAATTATGAATTGAATTATGAATCATGAATCATGAATCATGAATCATGAATTGAATCATGAATCATGAATCGAATCATGAATCATGAATAGAATCATGAATTGAATCATGAATCATGAATAATGAATCATGAATCATGAATTGAATCATGAATCATGAATTGAATCAGGAATCGAAACATGAATTGAATCAGGAATCGAAACATGAATTGAATCATGAATCATGAATTAAATCATGAATCAGGAATCATGAATCATGAATTGAATCATGAATTATAAATTGAATCATGATACATGAATCATGAATTGAATCATAAATCATGAATCAAATCATGAATCATGAATCATGAACTGACAATTGAATCATGAATCATGAATTGAATCATGAATCATGAATTGAATCATAAATCATGAATTGAATCATAAATCATGAATCAAATCATGCATCATGAATCCTGAACTGACAATTGAATCATGAATCATGAATTGAATCATGAATCATGAATTGAACCATAAATCATGAATTGAATCATGAATCATGAATAATTAATCATGAATTGAATCATGAATCATGAATTGAATCATGAATCATGAATCATGAATTAAATCATGAATCATGAATCGAATCATGAATCATGAATTGACAATTGAATCATGAATCATGAATTGAATCATGAATCATGAATTGAATCATAAATCATGAATCATGAATTGAATCATGAATCATGAATCGAATCATGAATCATGAATCATGAATTGACTCTTGAATCATGAATTATGAATTGAATCATTAATTAAATCATGAATCATGAATCATGAATCGAGTCATGAATCATGAATCATGAATTGAATCATGAATCATAAATCATGAATTAAATCATGAATCATAAATCGAAACATGTATCATGAAATGAATCAATCATGAAATATGAATCATGATTTAAATCATGAATCATGAATTGAATCATGAATCATGAATTGAATCATGAATCATGAATTTAATAATGAATCATTAATTGAATCATGAATCATGAATTGACTCATGAATTGAATCATGAATCATGAAATCAATCATGAAATGAATCATGAATTGAATCAGGAATTGAATCATGAATCATGAAATCAATCATGACATGAATCATGAATCATGAATTGAATCATGAATTATGAATTGAATCATGAATCATGAATCATGAATTTAATCATGAAATCAATCATGAATTGAATCATCAATCATGAATAATGAATCATGAATCAAACAATAAATCATGATTTGAATCATGGATCATGAATTGAATCATCAATTAAATTCCGAACCATGAAATGAATCATAAATTGAATCATAAATTGAATCATGAATCATGAAATGAATCATGAATCATAAATTGAATTATGAATCATAAATTGAATCATGAATTAAATCATAAAATGAATCATGAATTGAATCATAAATTGAATCATGAATCATTAAATAAATCATGAAATGAATTATGAATCATGATTTCAATCATGAATCATGAAATGAATCATGTATCATGATTTAAATCATGAATTGAATCATGAATCATGATTTGAATCATGTATCATGATTTGAATCATGCATTATAAATTGAATCATGAATCATGAATAAATAATGAATCATGAATTGAATCATGAATCATGAATTGAATCATGAATTAAATCATGAATCATGAATCATGAAATGAATTAATTCATGTATTGAATCATGAATTGAATCATGAATCATGAATCATGAAATGAATCATGAATTGAATCAAGGATTATGATTTGAATCTTGAATCATGATTTCAATCATGAATCATGAATCATGAATCGAATCATGAATCATGAATTGAATCATGAATCATGAATCGAATCATAAATCATGAATCATCAATTGAATCATGAATCATGAATTATGAATTGAATCATGGATTGAATGATGAATCATGTATTAAATCATGAATCATGAATCATGAATCGAGTCATGAATCATGAATCAAGAATTAAATCATGAATCATGAATAAAATCACAAATCATAAATCGAATCATGAATCATGAAATGAATCATGAATTGAATCATGAATTGAATCATGAATTGAATCATGAATTGAATCATGAATCATGAATTGAATCATGAATCATGAATCATGAAATGAATCATGAATCATGAAACACCAATCAAAACATGATTCCTGAATCACGAATCGAATCATGATTCCTGAATCACGAATCGAATCATGATTTCTGAATCATGAATCGAATCATAAATCATGAAATGAATCATGAATCATGAAATGATTCATGAATTCACTCATGAATCATGAATAGAATCATAAATCATGAATTGAATCATGAATCATGAATGATGAATTAAATCATGAATTGTATTATGAATCATAAATTGAATCATGAATTGAATCATGAATCATGAAAAGAATAATGAATCATGAATCATGAATTATAAATTGAATCATGAATCATGAATTGAATCATGAATCATGAATTGAATCATGATTCATGAATCATGAATCATGAATCATGAATTGAATTATGAATTGAATCATGAATCATGAATTGAATCATGAATCATGAATCGAATCATGAATCATGAATTGAATCATGAATCATGAATTAATTCATGAATCATGAATTGAATCAGGAATCGAAACATGAATTGAATCATGAATCATGAATTGAATCATGAATCATGAATCATGAATTGAATCATGAATCATGAATTGAATCATGAATCATGAATCGAATCATGAATAATGAATTGAATCATGAATCATGAATTGAATCAGGAATCGAAACATGAATTGAATCATGAATCATGAATCATGAATCATGAATTGAATTATGAATCATGAATTGAATCATGAATCAGGAATCATGAATTGAATCATGAATCATGAATCGAATCATGAATCATGAATCATGAATTGACAATTGAATTATGAATCATTAATTGAATCATGAATCATGAAATGAATCATGAATTGAGTCATGAATTATGAATTGAATGATGAACCATGAATCATGAATTGAATCATGAATCATGAATCGAATCATGAATCATTAATCATGAATTGATGCTTGAATCATGAATCATGAATTGAATCATGAATCGAATCATGAATCATGAATTGAATCATGAATAGAATCATTAATCATGAATTGAATCATGAATCATGAATTAAATCATGAGTCATGAATTGAATCAGAAATCATGAATTGAATCATGAATCATGAAATGAATCATGAATTGAATCATGAATTGAATCATGAATTGAATCATAATTCATGAAATGAATTATGAATCATGAATCATGAAATGAATCATGAATCATGAATTGAACCATGATTCATGAATCATGAATCACGAATCGAAACATGATTCTTGAATCACGAATCGAATCATGATTCCTGAATCATGAATCGAATCATAAATCATGAAATGAATCATGAAATGAATCATGAATTGAATCATGAATCATGAATAGAATCATAAATCATGAATTGAATCATGAATCATGAATGATAAATTGAATCATGAATTGTATTATGAATCATAAATTGAATCATGAATTGAATCATGAATTGAATCATGAATCATGAATCATGAATAGAATCATGAATCATGAATCATGAATCATAAATTGAATCATGAATCATGAATTGAATCATGAATAATGACTTGAATCATGAATCATGAATTGAATCATGAATCATAAATCATGAATTGAATCATGAATCATGATTTCAATCATGAATCATGAATCATGAATCATGATTTCAATCATGAATCATGAATCATGAATCATGAATCATGAAATGAATCATGAATCATGAATCGAATCATGAATCATGAATCAAGAATCATAAATCGAATCATGAATCATGAATTGAATCATGAATCATGAATCATGAATTGAATCATGAATCATGAATCATGAATCGAATCATGAATCATGAGTCAAGAATCATGAATCGAATCATGAATCATGAATCATGAATCATGAATTGAATCATGAATCATGAATCATGAATTGAATCATGAATCATGAATCATGAATCGAAATTATGAATCATGAATCATGAATCATGAATCGAATCATGAATCATGAATCATGAATCATGAATTGAATCATGAATCATGAATTGAATCATGTATCATGAATTGAATTATGAATTGAATCATGAATCATGAATTGAATCATGAATCATGAATCATGAATTGAATCATGAATCATGAATCGAATCATGAATCATGAATTAAATCATGAATTGAATCATGAATCATGAATTGAATCATGAATCATGAATCATGAATTGAATCATGAATCATGAATTGAATCAGGAATCGAAACATGAATTGAATCATGAATCATAAATTGAATCATGAATCATGAATTGAATCATGAATCATGAATCATGAATCATGAATTGAATCATGAATCATGAATCATAACTCGAATCATGAATCATGAATTGAATCATGAATCGAATCATGAATTGAGTCATGAATCATGAATTGAATCATGAATCATGAATGATGAATTGAATCATGAATCGAATCATGAATTGAGTCATGAATCATGAATTGAATCATGAATCATGAATCATGAACCATGAATCAAGAATTGAATCATGATTCATAAATCATGAATCATGAATCATGAATTGAATTATGAATTGAATCATGAATCATGAATTGAATCATGAATCATGAATCATGAATTGAATCATGAATCATGATTTCAATCATGAATCATGAATCATGAATCATGATTTCAATCATGAATCATGAATCATGAATCATGAAATGAATCATGAATCATGAATCGAATCATGAATCATGAATCAAGAATCATAAATCGAATCATGAATCATGAATTGAATCATGAATCATGAATCATGAATTGAATCATGAATCATGAATCATGAATCGAATCATGAATCATGAGTCAAGAATCATGAATCGAATCATGAATCATGAATTGAATCATGAATCATGAATCGAAATTATGAATCATGAATCATGAATCATGAATCGAATCATGAATCATGAATCATGAATCATGAATTGAATCATGAATCATGAATTGAATCATGTATCATGAATTGAATTATGAATTGAATCATGAATCATGAATTGAATCATGAATCATGAATCATGAATTGAATCATGAATCATGAATCGAATCATGAATCATGAATTAAATCATGAATTGAATCATGAATCATGAATTGAATCATGAATCATGAATCATGAATTGAATCATGAATCATGAATTGAATCAGGAATCGAAACATGAATTGAATCATGAATCATAAATTGAATCATGAATCATGAATTGAATCATGAATCATGAATCATGAATCATGAATTGAATCATGAATCATGAATCATAACTCGAATCATGAATCATGAATTGAATCATGAATCGAATCATGAATTGAGTCATGAATCATGAATTGAATCATGAATCATGAATGATGAATTGAATCATGAATCGAATCATGAATTGAGTCATGAATCATGAATTGAATCATGAATCATGAATCATGAACCATGAATCAAGAATTGAATCATGATTCATAAATCATGAATCATGAATCATGAATTGAATTATGAATTGAATCATGAATCATGAATTGAATCATGAATCATGAATCATGAATTGAATCATGAATCATGAATCGAATCATGAATCATGAATTAAATCATGAATTGAATCATGAATCATGAATTGAATCATGAATCATGAATTGAATCAGGAATCGAAACATGAATTGAATCATGAATCATAAATTGAATCATGAATCATGAATTGAATCATGAATCATGAATCATGAATCATGAATTGAATCATGAATCATGAATCATAACTCGAATCATGAATCATGAATTGAATCATGAATCGAATCATGAATTGAGTCATGAATGATGAATTGAATCATGAATCATGAATGATGAATTGAATCATGAATCGAATCATGAATTGAGTCATGAATCATGAATTGAATCATGAATCATGAATGATGAATTGAATCATGAATTATGAATCATGAATTGAATCATGAATCATGAATTGAATCATGAATCATGAATTGAATCATGAATTGAATCATGAATCATGAATCATAAGTTGAATCATGAATCATGAATTGAATCATGAATTGAATCAAGAATTGAATCATGAATCATGAATCATGAATTGAATCATGAATCATGAATTGAATCATGAATCATGAATTATGAATCATGAATCATAAATCGAATCATGAATCATGAATTGAATCATGAACCATGAATCATGAATTGAATCATGAATCATGAATCATGAATCATGAATCGAATCATGAATCATGAATCAAGAATCATGAATCGAATTATGAATCATGAATTGAATCATGAATCATGAATCGAATCATGAATCATGAATCATGAATCGAATCATGAATCATGAATCAAGAATCATGAATGGAATCATGAATCATGAATTGAATCATGAATCATGAATCGAATCATGAATCATGAATCATGAATCATGAATCGAATCATGAATCATGAATCATGAATCATGAATTGAATCATGAATCATGAATCGAATCATGAATCATGATTCATGAATTGAATCATGAATCATGAATTGAATCATGAATCATAAATCGAATCATGAATCATGAATAGAATCAGGAATCGAATCATGAATTGAATCATGAATCGAATCATGAATCATGAATCATGAATTGAATCATGAATCATGAATTGAATCATGAATGATGAATTATGAATCATGATTTTAATTATGAATTATGAATCATGAATTGAATCATGAATCATGAATCATGAATTGAATCATGAATCATGAATCATGAATTGAATCATGAACCATGAATCGAATCATGAATCATGAATTGAATCATGAATTGAATCATGAATCATGAATTGAATCATGAATCATGAATCATGAATTGAATCATGAATCATGAATCGAATCATGAATCATGAATTGAATCATGAATTGAATCATGAATCATGAATTGAATCATGAATCATGAATCATGAATTGAATCATGAATCATGAATTGAATCAGGAATCGAAACATGAATTGAATCATGAATCATAAATTGAATCATGAATCATGAATTGAATCATGAATCATGAATCATAACTGAAATCATGAATCATGAATTGAATCATGAATCGAATCATGAATTGAGTCATGAATCATGAATTGAATCATGAATCATGAATGATGAATTGAATCATGAATCATGAATCATGAATTGAATCATGAATCATGAATTGAATCATGAATCATGAATTGAATCATGAATTGAATCATGAATCATGAATTGAATCATGCATTGATTCATGAATCATAAATTGAATCATGAATCATAAATCATGAATTGAATCATGAATTGAATCAAGAATTGAATCATGAATCATGAATCATGAATTGAATCATGAATCATGAATTGAATCATGAATCATGAATTATGAATCATGAATCATGAATTGAATCATGAATAATGAATCATGATTTGAATCATGAATCATGAATCATAAATCGAATCATGAATCATGAATTGAATCATGAATCGAATCATGAATTGAATCATGAATCATGAATTGAATCATGAATCATGAATTATGAATCATAAATTGAATCATGAATCATGAATTAAATCATGAATCATGAATCATGAATTGAATCATGAATTGAATCATGAATCATAAATCGAATCATGAATCATGAATCATGAATTGACTCTTGAATCATGAATCATGAATTGAATCATGAATCGAATCATGAATCATGAATTGAATCAAGAATTGAATCATGAATCATGAATCATGAATTGAATCATGAATCATGAATTGAATTATGAATTATGAATTGAAACAGGTCATAAATCATGGATTGAATCATGAATCATGAATTGAATCATGAATCAAGAATCATAAATCGAATCATGAATCATGAATTGAATCATGAATCGAATCATGAATTGAGTCATGAATCATGAAATGAATCATGAATCATGAATTGAATCATGAATCATGAGTTGAATCATGAATCATGAATTGAATCATGAATCATGAATTGAATTATGAGTTGAATCATGAATCATAAATTGAATCATGAATCATGAATTGAATCAGGAATCGAATCATGAATTGAATCATGAATCATGAATTGAATCATGAATCATGAATCATAAATTGAATCATGAATTATGAATCATGATTTTAATTACGAATTATGAATCATGAATTGAATCATGAATCATCAATCATGAGTTGAATCATGAATCATGATTTGAATCATGAATCATGAATTGAATCATGAATTGAATCATGAATCATAAATCGAATCATGAATCATGAATTGAATCAGGAATCGAATCATGAATTGAATCATGAATCATGAATTGAATCATGAATCATGAATCATGAATCGAATCATGAATCATGAATTGAATCATGAATTGAATCATGAATCATGAATTGAATCATTAATCATGAATCATGAATCGAATCATGAATCATGAATTGAATCAGGAATCGAATCATGAATTGAATCATGAATCATGAATTGAATCATGAATCATGAATCATGAATCATGAATTGAATTATGAATTGAATCATGAATCATGAATTGAATCATGAATCATGAATTGAATCATGAATTATGAATCATGAATCATGAATTGAATCATGAATCATGAATTGAATCAGGAATCGAAACATGAATTGAATCATGAATCATAAATTGAATCATGAATCATGAATTGAATCATGAATCATGAATCATGAATTGAATTATGAATCATGAATTGAATCATGATTCATGAATCTGGAATTGACAATTGAATTATGAATCATGAATTGAATCATGAATCATGAAACGAATCATGAATTGAGTCATGAATCATGAATTGAATCATAAATCATAAATCATGAATTAAATCAAGAATTGTATTATGAATCATAAATTGAATCATGAATCATAAATCATGAATAGAATAATGAATCATAAATCATGAATTATAAATTGAATCATGAATCATGAATTGAATCATTAATCATGAATCATGAATTGAATCATGAATCATGAATCATGAATTGAATCATGATTCATGAATCATGAATCATGAATCATGAATTGAATTATGAATTGAATCATGAATTGAGTCATGAATCATGAAATGAATCATGGATCATGAATTGAATCATGAATCATGAGTTGAATCATGAATCATGAATTGAATCATGAATCATGAATTGAATCATGAGTTGAATCATGAATCATAAATTGAATCATTAATCATGAATTGAATCAGGAATCGAATCATTAATTGAATCATGAATCATGAATTGAATCATGAATCATGAATTGAATCATGAATCATGAATTGGAATCATGAATCATGAATCATAAATTGAATCATGAATTATGAATCATGATTTTAATTATGAATTATGAATCATGAATTGAATCATGAATCATCAATCATGAATTGAATCATGAATCATAAATCGAATCACGAATCATGAATTGAATCAGGAATCGAATCATGAATTGAATCATGAATCATGAATCATGAATCGAATCATGAATCGTGAATTGAATCATGAATTGAATCAATGAATCATGAATTGAATCATTAATTATGAATCATGAATCGAATCATGAATCAGGAATTGAATCAGGAATCGAATCATGAATTTAATCATGAATCATGAATTGAATCATGAATCATGAATCATGAATCATGAATTGAATTATTAATTGAATCATGAATCATGAATTGAATCATGAATCATGAATTGAATCATGAATTATGAATCATGAATCATGAATCGAATCATGAATCATGAATCATGAATCATGAATTGAATCATGAATCATGAATCGAATCATGAATCATGATTCATGAATTGAATCATGAATCATGAATTGAATCATGAATCATGTATCGAATCATGAATCATGAATTGAATCAGGAATCGAATCATGAATTGAATCATGAATCATGAATTGAATCATGAATCATGAGTCAAGAATCATGAATCGAATCATGAATCATGAATTGAATCATGAATCATGAATCGAATCATGAATCATGAATCATGAATCATGAATCGAATCATGAATCATGAATCATGAATCATGAATTGAATCATGAATCATGAATCGAATCATGAATCATGAATCGAATCATGAATCATGATTCATGAATTGAATCATGAATCATGAATTGAATCATGAATTATGTATCGAATCATCAATCATAAATCGAATCATGAATCATGAATTGAATCAGGAATCGAATCATGAATTGAATCATGAATCATGAATTGAATCATGAATCATGAATTGAATCATGAATCATGAATCATAAATCATGAATTAAATCATGAATTGTATTATGAATCATAAATTGAATCATGAATCATGAATCAT
This sequence comes from Mixophyes fleayi, assembly GCF_038048845.1. Taxonomy (NCBI): domain Eukaryota; kingdom Metazoa; phylum Chordata; class Amphibia; order Anura; family Limnodynastidae; genus Mixophyes; species Mixophyes fleayi. Next base: position 27,053 of record NW_027448105.1, on the reverse strand, counting down.
GAATAGAATAATGAATCATGAATCATGAATTGAATCATGAATCATGAATTAAATCATGAATCGTGAATCATGAATTGAATCATGAATCATGAATCATTATTCGAATCATGAATCATGAGTCAAGAATCATGAATCGAATCATGAATCATGAATTGAATCATGATTCATGAATTGAATCATGAATCATGAATTGAATCATGAATCATGAATTGAATCATGAATCATAAATCGAATCATGAATCATGAATTGAATCAGGAATCGAATCATGAATTGAATCATGAATCATGAATTGAATCATGAATCATGAATCATGAATTGAATCATGAATCATGAATCATGAATGGAATCATGAATCATGAATCATGAATTGAATCATGAACCATGAATCAAGAATTGAATCATGATTCATAAATCATGAATCATGAATCATGAATTGAATTATGAATTGAATCATGAATCATGAATTGAATCATGAATCATGAATTGAATCATGAATTGAATCATGAATCATGAATTGAATCATGAATCATGAATTGAATCAGGAATCGAAACATGAATTGAATCATGAATCATAAATTGAATCATGAATCATGAATTGAATCATGAATCATGAATCATGAATCATGAATTGAATCATGAATCATGAATCATAACTCGAATCATAAATCATGAATTGAATCATGAATCGAATCATGAATTGAGTCATGAATCATGAATTGAATCATGAATCATGAATGATGAATTGAATCATGAATCGAATCATGAATTGAGTCATGAATCATGAATTGAATCATGAGTCAAGAATCATGAATCGAATCATAAATCATGAATTGAATCATGAATCATGAATCGAATCATGAATCATGATTCATGAATTGAATCATGAATCATGAATTAAATCATGAATCATGAATTGAATCATGAATCATAAATCGAATCATGAATCATGAATTGAATCAGGAATCGAATCATGAATTGAATCATGAATCATGAATTGAATCATGAATCGAATCATGAATCATGAATCATGAATTGAATCATGAATCATGAATAATGAATTGAATCATGAACCATGAATCAAGAATTGAATCATGATTCATAAATCATGAATCATGAATCATGAATTGAATTATGAACTGAATCATGAATCATGAATTGAATCATGAATCATGAATCATGAATTGAATCATGAATAATGAATCGAATCATGAATCATGAATTGAATCATGAATTGAATCATAAATCATGAATTGAATCATGAATCATGAATCATGAATTGAATCATGAATCATGAATTGAATCAGGAATCGAAACATGAATTGAATCATGAATCATAAATTGAATCATGAATCATGAATTGAATCATGAATCATGAATCATGAATTGAATCATGAACCATGAATCATAACTCGAATCATGAATGATGAATTGAATTATGAACTGAATCATGAATCATGAATTGAATCATGAATCATGAATCATGAATTGAATCATGAATAATGAATCGAATCATGAATCATGAATTGAATCATGAATTGAATCATAAATCATGAATTGAATCATGAATCATGAATCATGAATTGAATCATGAATCATGAATTGAATCAGGAATCGAAACATGAATTGAATCATGAATCATGAATTGAATCATGAATCATGAATTGAATCATGAATCATGAATGATGAATTGAATCATGAATTATGAATCATGAATTGAATCATGAATCATGAATCATAAGTTGAATCATGAATCATGAATCATAAGTTGAATCATGAATCATGAATCATGAATTGAATCATGAATTGAATCAAGAATTGAATCATGAATCATGAATCATGAATTGAATCATGAATCATGAATTGAATCATGAATCATGAATTATGAAACATAAATCGAATCATGAATCATGAATTGAATCATGAATCATGAATCATGAATTGAATCACGAATCATGAATCATGAATCAAGAATCATGAATCGAATCATGAATCATGAATTGAATCATGAATCATGAATCGAATCATGAATCATGAATCATGAATCATGAATCGAATCATGAATTGAATCATGAATCATGAATCGAATCATGAATTGAATCATGAATCATGAATTGAATCATGAATCATAAATTGAATCATGAATCATGAATTGAATCAGGAATCGAATCATGAATTGAATCATGAATCGAATCATGAATCATGAATCATGAATTGAATCATGAATCATGAATTGAATCATGAATGATGAATTATGAATCATGATTTTAATTATGAATTATGAATCATGAATTGAATCATGAACCATGAATCATAACTCGAATCATGAATGATGAATTGAATCATGAATCGAATCATGAATTGAGTCATGAATCATGAATTGAATCATGAATCATGAATGATGAATTGAATCATGAATTATGAATCATGAATTGAATCATGAATCATGAATCATAAGTTGAATCATGAATCATGAATCATGAATTGAATCATGAATTGAATCAAGAATTGAATCATGAATCATGAATCATGAATTGAATCATGAATCATGAATTGAATCATGAATCATGAATTGAATCATGAATCATGAATCATGAATTGAATCATGAATCATGAATCATAACTCGAATCATGAATGATGAATTGAATCATGAATCGAATCATCAATTGAGTCATGAATCATGAATTGAATCATGAATCATGAATGATGAATTGAATCATGAATCGAATCATGAATTGAGTCATGAATCATGAATTGAATCATGAATCATGAATGATGAATTGAATCATGAATTATGAATCATGAATTGAATCATGAATCATGAATAGTAAGTTGAATCATGAATCATGAATCATGAATTGAATCATGAATTGAATCAAGAATTGAATCATGAATCATGAATCATGAATTGAATCATGAATCATGAATTGAATCATGAATCATGAATTATGAATCATAAATCGAATCATGAATCATGAATTGAATCATGAATCATGAATCATGAATTGAATCACGAATCATGAATCATGAATCAAGAATCATGAATCGAATCATGAATCATGAATTGAATCATGAATCATGAATCGAATCATGAATCATGAATCGAGAATCATGAATCGAATCATGAATCATGAATCATGAATTGAATCATGAATCATGAATCGAATCATGAATCATGAATCGAATCATGAATCATGATTCATGAATTGAATCATGAATCATGATTCATGAATTGAATCATGAATCATGAATTGAATCATGAATCATAAATTGAATCATGAATCATGAATTGAATCAGGAATCGAATCATGAATTGAATCATGAATCGAATCATGAATCATGAATCATGAATTGAATCATGAATCATGAATTGAATCATGAATGATGAATTATGAATCATGATTTTAATTATGAATTATGAATCATGAATTGAATCATGAATCATGAATCATGAATTGAATCATGAATCATGAATCATGAATTGAATCATGAACCATGAATCAAGAATTGAATCATGATTCATAAATCATGAATCATGAATCATGAATTGAATTATGAATTGAATCATGAATCATGAATTGAATCATGAATCATGAATCATGAATTGAATCATGAATCATGAATAAATCATGAATTGAATCATGAATCATGAATTGAATCATGCATTGAATCATGAATCATGAATTGAATCATGAATCATGAATTCAATCAAGAATTGAATCATGAATCATGAATTGAATCATGAATCATGAATTGAATCATGAATCATGAATTATGAATCATGAATCATGAATTGAATCATGAATCATGAATAATGAATCATGATTTGAATCATGAATCATGAATCATAAATCGAATCATGAATCATGAATTGAATCATGAATCGAATCATGAATCATGAATTGAATCATGAATCATGAATTGAATCATGAATCATGAATTATGAATCATAAATTGAATCATGAATCATGAATTGAATCATGAATCATGAATCATGAATTGAATCATGAATCATGAATCGAATCATGAATCATGAATTGACTCTTGAATCATGAATCATGAATTGAATCATGAATCGAATCATGAATCATGAATTGAATCATGAATTGAATCATGAATCATGAATGAAATCATGAATCATGAATTGAATCACAAATCATGAATTGAATCATGAATGATGAATTGAATCATGAATCAAGAATTATGAATCATGAATTGAATCATGAATCATGAATTAAATCATGAATTGAATCATGAATTGAATCATGAATCATAAATTGAATCATCAATTAAATCATGAATCATAAAGTGAATCATGAATCATGAATCATAAATTGAATCATGAATTGAATCAAAAATTGAATCATGAATCATGAATCATGAATTGAATCATGAATCATGAATTGAATTATGAATTATGAATTGAAACAGGTCATAAATCATGAATTGAATCATGAATCATGAATTGAATCATGAATCATGAATCATAAATTGAATCATGAATCATGAATCATAAATTGAATCATGAATCATGAATCATAAATTGAATCATGAATTGAATCAAGAATTGAATCATGAATCATGAATCATGAATTGAATCATGATTCATGAATTGAATTATGAATTATGAATTGAAACAGGTCATAAATCATGAATCGAATCAAGAATCATTAATTGAATCATGAATCGAATCATGAATTGAGTCATGAATCATGAATTGAATCATGAATCATGAATGATGAATTGAATCATGAATTATGAATCATGAATTGAATCATGAATCATGAATAGTAAGTTGAATCATGAATCATGAATCATGAATTGAATCATGAATTGAATCAAGAATTGAATCATTAATCATGAATCATGAATTGAATCATGAATCATGAATTGAATCATGAATCATGAATTATGAATCATAAATCGAATCATGAATCATGAATTGAATCATGAATCATGAATCATGAATTGAATCACGAATCATGAATCATGAATCAAGAATCATGAATCGAATCATGAATCATGAATTGAATCATGAATCATGAATCGAATCATGAATCATGAATCGAGAATCATGAATCGAATCATGAATCATGAATCATGAATTGAATCATGAATCATGAATCGAATCATGAATCATGAATCGAATCATGAATCATGATTCATGAATTGAATCATGAATCATGATTCATGAATTGAATCATGAATCATGAATTGAATCATGAATTATAAATTGAATCATGAATCATGAATTGAATCAGGAATCGAATCATGAATTGAATCATGAATCGAATCATGAATCATGAATCATGAATTGAATCATGAATCATGAATTGAATCATGAATGATGAATTATGAATCATGATTTTAATTATGAATTATGAATCATGAATTGAATCATGAATCATGAATCATGAATTGAATCATGAATCATGAATTGAATCATGAACCATGAATCAAGAATTGAATCATGATTCATAAATCATGAATCATGAATTGAATTATGAATTGAATCATGAATCATGAATTGAATCATGAATCATGAATCATGAATTGAATCATGAATCATGAATAAATCATGAATTGAATCATGAATCATGAATTGAATCATGCATTGAATCATGAATCATGAATTGAATCATGAATCATGAATTCAATCAAGAATTGAATCATGAATCATGAATTGAATCATGAATCATGAATTGAATCATGAATCATGAATTATGAATCATGAATCATGAATTGAATCATGAATCATGAATAATGAATCATGATTTGAATCATGAATCATGAATCATAAATCGAATCATGAATCATGAATTGAATCATGAATCGAATCATGAATCATGAATTGAATCATGAATCATGAATTGAATCATGAATCATGAATTATGAATCATAAATTGAATCATGAATCATGAATTGAATCATGAATCATGAATCATGAATTGAATCATGAATCATGAATCGAATCATGAATCATGAATTGACTCTTGAATCATGAATCATGAATTGAATCATGAATCGAATCATGAATCATGAATTGAATCATGAATTGAATCATGAATCATGAATGAAATCATGAATCATGAATTGAATCACAAATCATGAATTGAATCATGAATGATGAATTGAATCATGAATCAAGAATTATGAATCATGAATTGAATCATGAATCATGAATTAAATCATGAATTGAATCATGAATTGAATCATGAATCATGAATTGAATCATCAATTAAATCATGAATCATAAAGTGAATCATGAATCATGAATCATAAATTGAATCATGAATTGAATCAAAAATTGAATCATGAATCATGAATCATGAATTGAATCATGAATCATGAATTGAATTATGAATTATGAATTGAAACAGGTCATAAATCATGAATTGAATCATGAATCATGAATTGAATCATGAATCATGAATCATAAATTGAATCATGAATCATGAATCATAAATTGAATCATGAATCATGAATCATAAATTGAATCATGAATTGAATCAAGAATTGAATCATGAATCATGAATCATGAATTGAATCATGATTCATGAATTGAATTATGAATTATGAATTGAAACAGGTCATAAATCATGAATCGAATCATGAATCATTAATTGAATCATGAATCGAATCATGAATTGAGTCATGAATCATGAAATGAATCATGAATCATGAATTGAATCATGAATCATGAGTTGAATCATGAATCATGAATTGAATCATGAATCATGAATTGAATCATGAGTTGAATCATGAATTATGAATCATGATTTTAATTATGAATTATGAATCATGAATTAAATCATGAATCATCAATCATGAATTGAATCATGAATCATAAATCGAATCATGAATCATGAATTGAATCAGGAATCGAATCATGAATCGAATCATGAATCATGAATTGAATCATGAATTGAATCATGAATCATGAATTGAATCATTAATCATGAATCATGAATCGAATCAGGAATCAGGAATTGAATCAGGAATCGAATCATGAATTGAATCATGAATCATGAATTGAATCATGAATCATGAATCATGAATCATGAATTGAATTATGAATTGAATCATGAATCATGAATTGAATCATGAATCATGAATTGAATCATGAATTATGAATCATGAATTGAATCATGAATCATGAATTGAATCAGGAATCGAAACATGAATTGAATCATGAATCATAAATTGAATCATGAATCATGAATTGAATCATGAATCATGAATTAACAATTGAATTATGAATCATGAATTGAATCATAAATCATGAATCATGAATTGAATCATGAATCATGAATCATGAATTAACAATTGAATTATGAATCATGAATTGAATCATGAATCATGAAATGAATCATGAATTGAGTCATGAATCATGAATTGAATCATGAATCATAAATCATGAATTAAATCATGAATTGTATTATGAATCATAAATTGAATCATGAATCATGAATTATAAATTGAATCATGAATCATGAATCATGAATCGAATCATGAATCATGAATCGAATCATGAATCATGAGTCAAGAATCATGAATCGAATCATGAATCATGAATTGAATCATGAATCATGAATCGAATCATGAATCATGAATCATGAATCATGAATCGAATCATGAATCATGAATCATGAATCATGAATTGAATCATGAATCATGAATTGAATCATGAATCATGAATTGAATCATGAATCATGTATCGAATCATCAATCATAAATCGAATCATGAATCATGAATTGAATCAGGAATCGAATCATGAATTGAATCATGAATCATGAATTGAATCATGAATCATGAATTGAATCATGAATCATGAATCATAAATCATGAATTAAATCATGGATTGTATTATGAATCATAAATTGAATCATGAATCATGAATCATGAATAGAATAATGAATCATGAATCATGAATTATAAATTGAATCATGAATCATGAATCGAATCATGAATCATGAATCAAGAATCATAAATCGAATCATGAATCATGAATTGAATCATGAATCATGAATCATGAATTGAATCATGAATCATGAATCATGAATCGAATCATGAATCATGAGTCAAGAATCATGAATCGAATCATGAATCATGAATTGAATCATGAATCATGAATCGAATCATGAATCATGAATCATGAATCATGAATCGAATCATGAATCATGAATCATGAATTGAATCATGAATCATGAATCAAATCATGAATCATGATTCATGAATTGAATCATGAATCATGAATTGAATCATGAATCATGAATTGAATCATGAATCATAAATCGAATCATGAATCATGAATTGAATCAGGAATCGAATCATGAATTGAATCATGAATCATGAATTGAATCATGAATCATGAATTGAATCATGAATCATGAATCATGAATTGAATCATGAATCATGAATGGAATCATGAATCATGAATCATGAATTGAATCATGAACCATGAATCAAGAATTGAATCATGATTCATAAATCATGAATCATGAATCATGAATTGAATTATGAATTGAATCATGAATCATGAATTGAATCATGAATCATGAATCATGAATTGAATCATGAATCATGAATCGAATCATGAATCATGAATTGAATCATGAATTGAATCATGAATCATGAATTGAATCATGAATCATGAATTGAATCAGGAATCGAAACATGAATTGAATCATGAATCATAAATTGAATCATGAATCATAAATTGAATCATGAATCATGAATCATGAATCATGAATTGAATCATGAATCATGAATCATAACTCGAATCATAAATCATGAATTGAATCATGAATCGAATCATGAATTGAGTCATGAATCATGAATTGAATCATGAATAATGAATGATGAATTGAATCATGAATCGAATCATGAATTGAGTCATGAATCATGAATTGAATCATGAGTCAAGAATCATGAATCGAATCATAAATCATGAATTGAATCATGAATCATGAATCGAATCATGAATCATGATTCATGAATTGAATCATGAATCATGAATTAAATCATGAATAATGAATTGAATCATGAATCATAAATCGAATCATGAATCATGAATTGAATCAGGAATCGAATCATGTATTGAATCATGAATCATGAATTGAATCATGAATCATGAATTGAATCATGAATCATGAATCATGAATTGAATCATGAATCATGAATCATGAATTGAATCATGAACCATGAATCAAGAATTGAATCAGGATTCATAAATCATGAATCATGAATCATGAATTGAATTATGAACTGAATCATGAATCATGAATTGAATCATGAATCATGAATCATGAATTGAATCATGAATCATGAATCGAATCATGAATCATGAATTGAATCATGAATTGAATCATAAATCATGAATTGAATCATGAATCATGAATCATGAATCATGAATTGAATCATGAATCATGAATCGAATCATGAATCATGATTCATGAATTGAATCATGAATCATGAATTGAATCATGAATCATGTATCGAATCATCAATCATAAATCGAATCATGAATCATGAATTGAATCAGGAATCGAATCATGAATTGAATCATGAATCATGAATTGAATCATGAATCATGAATTGAATCATGAATCATGAATCATAAATCATGAATTAAATCATGAATTGTATTATGAATCATAAATTGAATCATGAATCATGAATAGAATAATGAATCATGAATCATGAATTATAAATTGAATCATGAATCATGAATCATGAATCGAATCATGAATCATGAATCAAGAATCATAAATCGAATCATGAATCATGAATTGAATCATGAATCATGAATCATGAATCGAATCATGAATCATGAGTCAAGAATCATGAATCGAATCATGAATCATGAATTGAATCATGAATCATGAATCGAATCATGAATCATGAATCATGAATCATGAATCGAATCATGAATCATGAATCATGAATTGAATCATGAATCATGAATCAAATCATGAATCATGATTCATGAATTGAATCATGAATCATGAATTGAATCATGAATCATGAATTGAATCATGAATCATAAATCGAATCATGAATTGAATCAGGAATCGAATCATGAATTAAATCATGAATCATGAATTGAATCATGAATCATGAATTGAATCATGAATCATGAATCATGAATTGAATCATGAATCATGAATCATGAATGGAATCATGAATCATGAATCATGAATTGAATCATGAACCATGAATCAAGAATTGAATCATGATTCATAAATCATGAATCATGAATCATGAATTGAATTATGAATTGAATCATGAATCATGAATTGAATCATGAATCATGAATCATGAATTGAATCATGAATCATGAATCGAATCATGAATCATGAATTGAATCATGAATTGAATCATGAATCATGAATTGAATCATGAATCATGAATTGAATCAGGAATCGAAACATGAATTGAATCATGAATCATGAATCATGAATCATGAATTGAATCATGAATCATGAATCATAACTCGAATCATAAATCATGAATTGAATCATGAATCGAATCATGAATTGAGTCATGAATCATGAATTGAATCATGAATCATGAATGATGAATTGAATCATGAATCGAATCATGAATTGAGTCATGAATTGAATCATGAGTCAAGAATCATGAATCGAATCATAAATCATGAATTGAATCATGAATCATGAATGATGAATTGAATCATGAATTATGAATCATAAGTTGAATCATGAATCATGAATCATGAATTGAATCATGAATTGAATCATGAATTGAATCAAGAATTGAATCATGAATCATGAATCATGAATTGAATCATGAATCATGAATTGAATCATGAATCATGAATTGAACCATGAATCATGAATTGAATCATGAATCATGAATCATGAATTGAATCATGAATCATGAATCATAACTCGAATCATGAATGATGAATTGAATCATGAATCGAATCATGAATTGAGTCATGAATCATGAATTGAATCATGAATCATGAATGATGAATTGAATCATGAATCGAATCATGAATTGAGTCATGAATCATGAATTGAATAATGAATCATGAATGATGAATTGAATCATGAATTATGAATCATGAATTGAATCATGAATCATGAATCATAAGTTGAATCATGAATCATGAATCATGAATTGAATCATGAATTGAATCAAGAATTGAATCATGAATCATGAATCATGAATTGAATCATGAATCATGAATTGAATCATGAATCATGAATTATGAATCATGAATCATGAATCGAATCATGAATCATGAATTGAATCATGAATCATGAATCGAATCATGAATCATGAATTGAATCATGAATCATGAATCGAATCATGAATCATGAATCATGAATCATGAATCGAATCATGAATCATGAATCATGAATCATGAATCATGAATTGAATCATGAATCATGAATCGAATCATGAATCATGAATCGAATCATGAATCATGATTCATGAATTGAATCATGATTCATGAATTGAATCATGAATCATGATTCATGAATTGAATCATGAATCGAATCATGAATCATGATTCATGAATTGAATCATGAATCATGATTCATGAATTGAATCATGAATCGAATCATGAATCATGATTCATGAATTGAATCATGAATCATGATTCATGAATTGAATCATGAATCATGATTCATGAATTGAATCATGAATCGAATCATGAATCATGATTCATGAATTGAATCATGAATCATGATTCATGAATTGAATCATGAATCATGAATTGAATCATGAATCATAAATCGAATCATGAATCATGAATTGAATCAGGAATCGAATCATGAATTGAATCATGAATCGAATCATGAATCATGAATCATGAATTGAATCATGAATCATGAATTGAATCATGAATGATGAATTATGAATCATGATTTTAATTATGAATTATGAATCATGAATTGAATCATGAATCATGAATCATGAATTGAATCATGAATCATGAATCATGAATTGAATCATGAACCATGAATCAAGAATTGAATCATGATTCATAAATCATGAATCATGAATCATGAATTGAATTATGAATTGAATCATGAATCATGAATTGAATCATGAATCATGAATTGAATCATGAATCATGAATAAATCATGAATTGAATCATGAATCATGAATTGAATCATGCATTGAATCATGAATCATGAATTGAATCATGAATCATGAATTGAATCAAGAATTGAATCATGAATCATGAATTGAATCATGAATCATGAATTGAATCATGAATCATGAATTATGAATCATGAATCATGAATTGAATCATGAATCATGAATAATGAATCATGATTTGAATCATGAATCATAAATCGAATCATGAATCATGAATTGAATCATGAATCGAATCATGAATTGAATCATGAATCATGAATTGAATCATGAATCATGAATTGAATCATGAATCATGAATTATGAATCATAAATTGAATCATGAATCATGAATTGAATCATGAATCATGAATCATGAATTGAATCATGAATCATGAATCAAATCATGAATCATGAATCATGAATTGACTCTTGATTCATGAATCATGAATTGAATCATGAATCGAATCATGAATCATGAATTGAATCATGAATTGAATCATGAATCATGAATGAAATCATGAATCATGAATTGAATCACAAATCATGAATTGAATCATGAATGATGAATTGAATCATGAATCATGAATTATGAATCATGAATTGAATCATGAATCATGAATTAAATCATGAATTGAATCATGAATTGAATCATGAATCATGAATTGAATCATCAATTAAAACATGAATCATAAAGTGAATCATGAATCATGAATCATAAATTGAATCATGAATTGAATCAAAAATTGAATCATGAATCATGAATCATGAATTGAATCATGAATCATGAATTGAATTATGAATTATGAATTGAAACAGGTCATAAATCATGAATTGAATCATGAATCATGAATTGAATCATAAATCATGAATCATAAATTGAATCATGAATCATGAATCATAAATTGAATCATGAATTGAATCAAGAATTGAATCATGAATCATGAATCATGAATTGAATCATGATTCATGAATTGAATTATGAATTATGAATTGAAACAGGTCATAAATCATGAATCGAATCATGAATCATGAATTGAATCATGAATCGAATCATGAATTGAGTCATGAATCATGAAATGAATCATGAATCATAAATTGAATCATGAATCATGAGTTGAATCATGAATCATGAATTGAATCATGAATCATGAATTGAATCATGAGTTGAATCATGAATCATAAATTAAATCATGAATCATGAATTGAATCAGGAATCGAATCATGAATTGAATCATGAATCGAATCATGAATTGAATCATGAATCGAATCATGAATTGAATCATGAATCATGAATTGAATCATGAATCATGAATTGAATCATGAATCATGAATCATTAATTGAATCATGAATTATGAATCATGATTTTAATTATGAATTATGAATCATGAATTGAATCATGAATCATCAATCATGAGTTGAATCATGAATCATGAATTGAATCATGAATCATGAATTAAATCATGAATTGAATCATGAATCATAAATCGAATCATGAATCATGAATTGAATCAGGAATCGAATCATGAATTGAATCATGAATCATGAATTGAATCATGAATCATGAATCATGAATTGAATCACGAATCATGAATCATGAATCAAGAATCATGAATCGAATCATGAATCATGAATTGAATCATGAATCATGAATCGAATCATGAATCATGAATCATGAATCATGAATCGAATCATGAATCATGAATCATGAATCATGAATCATGAATTGAATCATGAATCATGAATCGAATCATGAATCATGAATCGAATCATGAATCATGATTCATGAATTGAATCATGAATCATGATTCATGAATTGAATCATGAATCATGAATTGAATCATGAATCATAAATCGAATCATGAATCATGAATTGAATCAGGAATCGAATCATGAATTGAATCATGAATCGAATCATGAATCATGAATCATGAATTGAATCATGAATCATGAATTGAATCATGAATGATGAATTATGAATCATGATTTTAATTATGAATTATGAATCATGAATTGAATCATGAATCATGAATCATGAATTGAATCATGAATCATGAATCATGAATTGAATCATGAACCATGAATCAAGAATTCAATCATGATTCATAAATCATGAATCATGAATCATGAATTGAATTATGAATTGTATCATGAATCATGAATTGAATCATGAATCATGAATCATGAATTGAATCATGAATCATGAATCGAATCATGAATCATGAATTGAATCATGAATTGAATCTTGAATTGAATCATGAATCATGAATTGAATCATGAATCATGAATCATGAATTGAATCATGAATCATGAATTGAATCAGGAATCGAAACATGAATTGAATCATGAATCATAAATTGAATCATGAATCATGAATTATGAATCATGAATTGAATCATGAATCATGAATTGAATAATGAATTGAATCATGAATCATGAATTGAATCATGCATTGAATCATGAATCATAAATTGAATCATGAATCATGAATCATGAATTGAATCATGAATTCAATCAAGAATTGAATCATGAATCATGAATCATGAATTGAATCATGAATCATGAATTGAATCATGAATCATGAATTATGAATCATGAATCATGAATTGAATCATGAATCATGAATAATGAATAATGATTTGAATCATGAATCATAAATCGAATCATGAATCATGAATTGAATCATGAATCGAATCATGAATTGAATCATGAATCATGAATTGAATCATGAATCATGAATTGAATAATGAATCATGAATTATGAATCATAAATTGAATCATGAATCATGAATTGAATCATGAATCATGAATCATGAATTGAATCATGAATCATGAATCGAATCATGAATCATGAATCATGAATTGACTCTTGAATCATGAATCATGAATTGAATCATGAATCGAATCATGAATCATGAATTGAATCATGAATTGAATCATGAATCATGAATGAAATCATGAATCATGAATTGAATCACAAATCATGAATTGAATCATAAAATGAATCATGAATCATGAATTGAATCATGAATGATGAATTGAATCATGAATCATGAATCATGAATCATGAATTAAATCATGAATTGAATCATGAATTGTATCATGAATCATGAATTGAATCATGAATCATGAATTGAATCATCAATTAAATCATGAATCATAAAGTGAATCATGAATCATGAATCATAAATTGAATCATGAATTGAATCAAGAATTGAATCATGAATCATGAATCATGAATTGAATCATGATTCATGAATTGAATTATGAATTATGAATTGAAACAGGTCATAAATCATGAATCGAATCATGAATCATGAATTGAATCATGAATCGAATCATGAATTGAGTCATGAATCATGAAATGAATCATGAATCATGAATTGAATCATGAATCATGAGTTGAATCATGAATCATGAATTGAATCATGAATCATGAATTGAATCATGAGTTGAATCATGAATCATAAATTGAATCATGAATCATGAATTGAATCAGGAATCGAATCATGAATTGAATCATGAATCATGAATTGAATCATGAATCATGAATCATAAATTGAATCATGAATTATGAATCATGATTTTAATTATGAATTATGAATCATGAATTGAATCATGAATCATCAATCATGAGTTGAATCATGAATCATGAATTGAATCATGAATTGAATCATGAATCATAAATCGAATCATGAATCATGAATTGAATCAGGAATCGAATCATGAATTGAATCATGAATCATGAATTGAATCATGAATCATGAATCATGAATCGAATCATGAATCATGAATTGAATCATGAATCATGAATTGAATCATTAATCATGAATCATGAATCGAATCATGAATCATGAATTGAATCAGGAATCGAATCAGGAATTGAATCATGAATCATGAATTGAATCATGAATCATGAATCATGAATCATGAATTGAATTATGAATTGAATCATGAATCATGAATTGAATCATGAATCATGAATTGAATCATGAATTATGAATCATGAATCATGAATTGAATCATGAATCAGGAATCGAAACATGAATTGAATCATGAATCATAAATTGAATCATGAATCATTAATTGAATCATGAATCATTAATCATGAATTGAATCATGAATCGAATCATGAATCATGAATCATGAATTGACAATTGAATTATGAATCATGAATTGAATCATGAATCATGAAATGAATCATGAATTGAGTCATGAATCATGAATTGAATCATGAATCATAAATCATGAATTAAATCATGAATTGTATTATGAATCATAAATTGAATCATGAATCATGAATCATGAATAGAATAATGAATCATGAATCATGAATTATAAATTGAATCATGAATCATGAATTGAATCATGAATCATGAATCATGAATTGAATCATGAATCATGAATCATGAATTGAATCATGATTCATGAATCATGAATCATGAATTGAATTATGAATTGAATCATGAATTGAGTCATGAATCATGAAATGAATCATGAATCATGAATTGAATCATGAATCATGAGTTGAATCATGAATCATGAATTGAATCATGAATCATGAATGGAATCATGAGTTGAATCATGAATCATAAATTGAATCATGAATCATGAATTGAATCAGGAATCGAATCATGAATTGAATCATGAATCATGAATTGAATCATGAATTGAATCATGAATCATGAATCATAAATTGAATCATGAATTATGAATCATGATTTTAATTACGAATTATGAATCATGAATTGAATCATGAATCATCAATCATGAGTTGAATCATGAATCATGATTTGAATCATGAATCATGAATTGAATCATGAATTGAATCATGAACATTAAATCGAATCATGAATCATGAATTGAATCAGGAATCGAATCATGAATTGAATCATGAATCATGAATTGAATCATGAATCATGAAACATGAATCAAATCATGAATCATGAATTGAATCATGAATTGAATCATGAATCATGAATTGAATCATTAATCATGAATCATGAATCGAATCATGAATCATGAATTGAATCAGGAATCGAATCATGAATTGAATCATGAATCATGAATTGAATCATGAATCATGAATCATGAATCATGAATTGAATTATGAATTGAAACATGAATCATGAATTGAATCATGAATCATGAATTGAATCATGAATTATGAATCATGAATCATGAATTGAATCATGAATCATGAATTGAATCAGGAATCGAAACATGAATTGAATCATGAATCATGAATTGAATCATGAATCATGAATCATGAATTGAATCATGAATCATGAATCGAATCATGATTCATGAATCATGAATTGACAATTGAATTATGAATCATGAATTGAATCATGAATCATGAAACGAATCATGAATTGAGTCATGAATCATGAATTGAATCATAAATCATAAATCATGAATTAAATCATGAATTGTATTATGAATCATAAATTGAATCATGAATCATAAATCATGAATAGAATAATGAATCATAAATCATGAATTATAAATTGAATCATGAATCATGAATTGAATCATTAATCATGAATCATGAATTGAATCATGAATCATGAATCATGAATTGAATCATGATTCATGAATCATGAATCATGAGTCATGAATTGAATTATGAATTGAATCATGAATCATGAATTGAATCATGAATCATGAATCATGAATTGAATCATGATTCATGAATCATGAATCATGAATCATGAATTGAATCATGAATTGAATCATGAGTTGAATCATGAATCATAAATTGAATCATTAATCATGAATTGAATCAGGAATCGAATCATTAATTGAATCATGAATCATGAATTGAATCATGAATCATGAATTGAATCATGAATCATGAATCATAAATTGAATCATGAATTATGAATCATGATTTTAATTATGAATTATGAATCATGAATTGAATCATGAATCATGAATTGAATCATGAATCATGAATCATAAATTGAATCATGAATTATGAATCATGATTTTAATTATGAATTATGAATCATGAATTGAATCATGAATCATCAATCATGAATTGAATCATGAATCATAAATCGAATCATGAATCATGAATTGAATCAGGAATCGAATCATGAATTGAATCATGAATCATGAATCATGAATCGAATCATGAATCATGAATTGAATCATGAATTGAATCATGAATTGAATCATTAATCATGAATCATGAATCGAATCATGAATCAGGAATTGAATCAGGAATCGAATCATGAATTGAATCATGAATCATGAATTGAATCATGAATCATGAATCATGAATCATGAATTGAATTATGAATTGAATCATGAATCATGAATTGAATCATGAATCATGAATTGAATCATGAATTATGAATCATGAATCATGAATTGAATCATGAATCATGAATTGAATCATGAATCATGATTCATGAATTGAATCATGAATCATGATTCATGAATTGAATCATGAATCATGAATTGAATCATGAATCATAAATCGAATCATGAATCATGAATTGAATCAGGAATCGAATCATGAATTGAATCATGAATCGAATCATGAATCATGAATCATGAATTGAATCATGAATCATGAATTGAATCATGAATGATGAATTATGAATCATGATTTTAATTATGAATTATGAATCATGAATTGAATCATGAATCATGAATCATGAATTGAATCATGAATCATGAATTGAATCATGAACCATGAATCAAGAATTGAATCATGATTCATAAATCATGAATCATGAATCATGAATTGAATTATGAATTGAATCATGAATCATGAATTGAATCATGAATCATGAATCATGAATTGAATCATGAATCATGATTCATAAATCATGAATCATGAATCATGAATTGAATTATGAATTGAATCATGAATCATGAATTGAATCATGAATCATGAATTCAATCAAGAATTGAATCATGAATCATGAATTGAATCATGAATCATGAATTGAATCATGAATCATAAATCATGAATTAAATCATGAATTGTATTATGAATCATAAATTGAATCATGAATCATGAATTATAAATTGAATCATGAATCATGAATCATGAATCGAATCATGAATCATGAATCGAATCATGAATCATGAGTCAAGAATCATGAATCGAATCATGAATCATGAATCATGAATCATGAATTGAATCATGAATCATGAATCGAATCATGAATCATGATTCATGAATTGAATCATGAATCATGAATTGAATCATGAATCATGTATCGAATCATCAATCATAAATCGAATCATGAATCATGAATTGAATCAGGAATCGAATCATGAATTGAATCATGAATCATGAATTGAATCATGAATCATGAATTGAATCATGAATCATGAATCATAAATCATGAATTAAATCATGAATTGTATTATGAATCATAAATTGAATCATGAATCATGAATCATGAATAGAATAATGAATCATGAATCATGAATTATAAATTGAATCATGAATCATGAATCATGAAGCGAATCATGAATCATGAATCAAGAATCATAAATCGAATCATGAATCATGAATTGAATCATGAATCAAGAATCATAAATCGAATCATGAATCATGAATTGAATCATGAATCATGAATCATGAATTGAATCATGAATCATGAATCATGAATCGAATCATGAATCATGAGTCAAGAATCATGAATCGAATCATGAATCATGAATTGAATCATGAATCATGAATCGAATCATGAATCATGAATCATGAATCGAATCATGAATCATGAATTGAATCATGAATCATGAATCAAATCATGAATCATGATTCATGAATTGAATCATGAATCATGAATTGAATCATGAATCATGAATTGAATCATGAATCATAATTCGAATCATGAATCATGAATTGAATCAGGAATCGAATCATGAATTGAATCATGAATCATGAATTGAATCATGAATCATGAATTGAATCATGAATCATGAATCATGAATTGAATCATGAATCATGAATCATGAATTGAATCATGAATCATGAATCATGAATTGAATCATGAACCATGAATCAAGAATTGAATCATGATTCATAAATCATGAATCATGAATCATGAATTGAATTATGAATTGAATCATGAATTGAATCATGAATCATGAATCATGAATTGAATCATGAATCATGAATCGAAACATGAATCATGAATTGAATCATGAATCATGAATTGAATCATGAATCATGATTGAATCATGAATTGAATCATAAATCATAAATTGAATCATGATTCATGAATCATGAATTGAATCATGAATCATGAATTGAATCAGGAATCGAAACATGAATTGAATCATGAATCATAAATTGAATCATGAATCATGAATTGAATCATGAATCATGAATTGAATCATGAACCATGAATCATAACTCGAATCATGAATGATGAATTGAATCATGAATCGAATCATGAATTGAGTCATGAATCATGAATTGAATCATGAATCATGAATGATAAATTGAATCATGAATCGAATCATGAATTGAGTCATGAATCATGAATTGAATCATGAATCATGAATGATGAATTGAATCATGAATTATGAATCATGAATTGAATCATGAATCATGAATCTTAAGTTGAATCATGAATCATGAATCATGAATTGAATCATGAATTGAATCAAGAATTGAATCATGAATCATGAATTGAATCATGAATCATGAATTGAATCATGAATCATGAATTGAATCATGAATCATGAATTGAATCATGAATCATGAATTGAATCATGAATCATGAATTGAATCATGAATCATGAATCATGAATTGAATCATGAATCATGAATTGAATCATGAATCATAACTCGAATCATGAATGATGAATTGAATCATGAATCGAATCATGAATTGAGTCATGAATCATGAATTGAATCATGAATCATGAATGATGAATTGAATCATGAATCGAATCATGAATTGAGTCATGAATCATGAATTGAATCATGAATCATGAATCATGAATTGAATCATGAATTATGAATCATGAATTGAATCATGAATCATGAATCATAAGTTGAATCATAAATCATGAATCATGAATTGAATCATGAATTGAATCAAGAATTGAATCATGAATCATGAATCATGAATTGAATCATGAATCATGAATTGAATCATGAATCATGAATTATGAATCATGAATTATAAATCGAATCATGAATCATGAATTGAATCATGAATCATGAATCATGAATTGAATCACGAATCATGAATCAAGAATCATGAATCGAATCATGAATCATGAATTGAATCATGAATCATGAATCGAATCATGAATCATGAATCATGAATCTTGAATCGAATCATGAATCATGAATCATGAATCATGAATCATGAATTGAATCATGAATCATGAATCGAATCATGAATCATGAATCGAATCATGAATCATGATTCATGAATTGAATCATGAATCATGATTCATGAATTGAATCATGAATCATGAATTGAATCATGAATCATAAATCGAATCATGAATCATGAATTGAATCAGGAATCGAATCATGAATTGAATCATGAATCGAATCATGAATCATGAATCATGATTGAATCATGAATCATGAATTGAATCATGAATGATGAATTATGAATCATGATTTTAATTATGAATTATGAATCATGAATTGAATCATGAATCATGAATCATGAATTGAATCATGAATCATGAATCATGAATTGAATCATGAACCATGAATCAAGAATTGAATCATGATTCATAAATCATGAATCATGAATCATGAATTGAATTATGAATTGAATCATGAATCATGAATTGAATCATGAATCATGAATCATGAATTGAATCATGAATCATGATTCATAAATCATGAATCATGAATCATGAATTGAATTATGAATTGAATCATGAATCATGAATTGAATCATGAATCATGAATTCAATCAAGAATTGAATCATGAATCATGAATTGAATCATGAATCATGAATTGAATCATGAATCATAAATCATGAATTAAATCATGAATTGTATTATGAATCATAAATTGAATCATGAATTATAAATTGAATCATGAATCATGAATCATGAATCGAATCATGAATCATGAATCGAATCATGAATCATGAGTCAAGAATCATGAATTGAATCATGAATCATGAATCATGAATCATGAATTGAATCATGAATCATGAATCGAATCATGAATCATGATTCATGAATTGAATCATGAATCATGAATTGAATCATGAATCATGTATCGAATCATCAATCATAAATCGAATCATGAATCATGAATTGAATCAGGAATCGAATCATGAATTGAATCATGAATCATGAATTGAATCATGAATCATGAATTGAATCATGAATCATGAATCATAAATCATGAATTAAATCATGAATTGTATTATGAATCATAAATTGAATCATGAATCATGAATCATGAATAGAATAATGAATCATGAATCATGAATTATAAATTGAATCATGAATCATGAATCATGAAGCGAATCATGAATCATGAATCAAGAATCATAAATCGAATCATGAATCATGAATTGAATCATGAATCAAGAATCATAAATCGAATCATGAATCATGAATTGAATCATGAATCATGAATCATGAATTGAATCATGAATCATGAATCATGAATCGAATCATGAATCATGAGTCAAGAATCATGAATCGAATCATGAATCATGAATTGAATCATGAATCATGAATCGAATCATGAATCATGAATTGAATCATGAATCATGAATCGAATCATGAATCATGAATCATGAATCATGAATCGAATCATGAATCATGAATTGAATCATGAATCATGAATCAAATCATGAATCAAGATTCATGAATTGAATCATGAATCATGAATTGAATCATGAATCATGAATTGAATCATGAATCATAAATCGAATCATGAATCATGAATTGAATCAGGAATCGAATCATGAATTGAATCATGAATCATGAATTGAATCATGAATCATGAATTGAATCATGAATCATGAATCATGAATTGAATCATGAATCATGAATCATGAATTGAATCATGAATCATGAATCATGAATTGAATCATGAACCATGAATCAAGAATTGAATCATGATTCATAAATCATGAATCATGAATCATGAATTGAATTATGAATTGAATCATGAATTGAATCATGAATCATGAATCATGAATTGAATCATGAATCATGAATCGAAACATGAATCATGAATTGAATCATGAATCATGAATTGAATCATGAATCATGAATTGAATCAGGAATCGAAACATGAATTGAATCATGAATCATAAATTGAATCATGAATCATGAATTGAATCATGAATCATGAATCATGAATCATGAATTGAATCATGAATCATGAATTATAATTCGAATCATAAATCATGAATTGAATCATGAATCGAATCATGAATTGAGTCATGAATCATGAATTGAATCATGAATCATGAATGATGAATTGAATCATGAATCGAATCATGAATTGAGTCATGAATCATGAATTGAATCATGAGTCAAGAATCATGACTCGAATCATAAATCATGAATTGAATCATGAATCATGAATCGAATCATGAATCATGATTCATGAATTGAATCATGAATCATGAATTAAATCATGAATCATGAATTGAATCATGAATCATAAATCGAATCATGAATCATGAATTGAATCAGGAATCGAATCATGAATTGAATCATGAATCATGAATTGAATCATGAATCATGAATTGAATCATGAATCATGAATTGAATCATGAATCATGAATCATGAATTGAATCATGAATCATGAATCATGAATTGAATTATGAACCATGAATCAAGAATTGAATCATAATTCATAAATCATGAATCATGAATCATGAATTGAATTATGAACTGAATCATGAATCATGAATTGAATCATGAATCATGAATCATGAATTGAATCATGAATCATGAATCGAATCATGAATCATGAATTGAATCATGAATTGAATCATAAATCATGAATTGAATCATGAATCATGAATCATGAATTGAATCATGAATCATGAATTGAATCAGGAATCGAAACATGAATTGAATCATGAATCATAAATTGAATCATGAATCATGAATTGAATCATGAATCATGAATCATGAATTGAATCATGAACCATGAATCATAACTCGAATCATGAATGATGAATTGAATCATGAATGGAATCATGAATTGAGTCATGAATCATGAATTGAATCATGAATCATGAATGATGAATTGAATCATGAATCGAATCATGAATTGAGTCATGAATCATGAATTGAATCATGAATCATGAATGATGAATTGAATCATGAATTATGAATCATGAATTGAATCATGAATCATGAATCATAAGTTGAATCATGAATCATGAATCATGAATTGAATCATGAATTGAATCAAGAATTGAATCATGAATCATGAATCATGAATTGAATCATGAATCATGAATTGAATCATGAATCATGAATTGAATCATGAATCATGAATCATGAATTGAATCATGAATCATGAATCATAACTCGAATCATGAATGATGAATTGAATCAAGAATCAAATCATGAATTGAGTCATGAATCATGAATTGAATCATGAATCATGAATGATGAATTGAATCATGAATCGAATCATGAATTGAGTCATGAATCATGAATTGAATCATTAATCATGAATGATGAATTGAATCATGAATTATGAATCATGAATTGAATCATGAATCATGAATCATAAGTTGAATCATGAATCATGAATCATGAATTGAATCATGAATTGAATCAAGAATTGAATCATGAATCATGAATTGAATCATGAATCATGAATTGAATCATAATTCATAAATCATGAATTAAATCATGAATTGTATTATGAATCATAAATTGAATCATGAATCATGAATTATAAATTGAATCATGAATCATGAATCATGAATCGAATCATGAATCATGAATCGAATCATGAATCATGAGTCATGAATCATGAATCGAATCTTGAATCATGAACTGAATCATGAATCATGAATCGAATCATGAATCATGAATCATGAATCATGAATCGAATCATGAATCATGATTCATGAATTGAATCATGAATCATGAATTGAATCATGAATCATGTATCGAATCATCAATCATAAATCGAATCATGAATCATGAATTGAATCAGGAATCGAATCATGAATTGAATCATGAATCATGAATTGAATCATGAATCATGAATTGAATCATGAATCATGAATCGAATCATGAATCATGATTCATGAATTGAATCATGAATCATGAATTGAATCATGAATCATGTATCGAATCATCAATCATAAATCGAATCATGAATCATGAATTGAATCAGGAATCGAATCATGAATTGAATCATGAATCATGAATTGAACCATGAATCAAGAATTGAATCATAATTCATAAATCATGAATCATGAATCATGAATTGAATTATGAACTGAATCATGAATCATGAATTGAATCATGAATCATGAATCATGAATTGAATCATGAATCATGAATCGAATCATGAATCATGAATTGAATCATGAATTGAATCATAAATCATGAATTGAATCATGAATCATGAATCATGAATTGAATCATGAATCATGAATTGAATCAGGAATCGAAACATGAATTGAATCATGAATCATAAATTGAATCATGAATCATGAATTGAATCATGAATCATGAATTGAGTCATGAATCATGAACCATGAATCATAACTCGAATCATGAATGATGAATTGAATCATGAATCGAATCATGAATTGAGTCATGAATCATGAATTGAATCATGAATCATGAATGATGAATTGAATCATGAATCGAATCATGAATTGAGTCATGAATCATGAATTGAATCATGAATCATGAATGATGAATTGAATCATGAATTATGAATCATGAATTGAATCATGAATCATGAATCATAAGTTGAATCATGAATCATGAATCATGAATTGAATCATGAATTGAATCAAGAATTGAATCATGAATCATGAATCATGAATTGAATCATGAATCATGAATTGAATCATGAATCATGAATTGAATCATGAATCATGAATCATGAATTGAATCATGAATCATGAATCATAACTCGAATCATGAATGATGAATTGAATCATGAATCAAATCATGAATTGAGTCATGAATCATGAATTGAATCATGAATCATGAATGATGAATTGAATCATGAATCGAATCATGAATTGAGTCATGAATCATGAATTGAATCATTAATCATGAATGATGAATTGAATCATGAATTATGAATCATGAATTGAATCATGAATCATGAATCATAAGTTGAATCATGAATCATGAATCATGAATTGAATCATGAATTGAATCAAGAATTGAATCATGAATCATGAATTGAATCATGAATCATGAATTGAATCATGAATCATAAATCATGAATTAAATCATGAATTGTATTATGAATCATAAATTGAATCATGAATCATGAATTATAAATTGAATCATGAATCATGAATCATGAATCATGAATCGAATCATGAATCATGAGTCAAGAATCATGAATCGAATCTTGAATCATGAACTGAATCATGAATCATGAATCGAATCATGAATCATGAATCATGAATCATGAATCGAATCATGAATCATGAATCATGAATTGAATCATGAATCATGAATCGAATCATGAATCATGATTCATGAATTGAATCATGAATCATGAATTGAATCATGAATCATGATTGAATCATGAATCATGTATCGAATCATCAATCATAAATCGAATCATGAATCATGAATTGAATCAGGAATCGAATCATGAATTGAATCATGAATCATGAATTGAATCATGAATCATGAATTGAATCATGAATCATGAATCATAAATCATGAATTAAATCATGAATTGTATTATGAATCATAAATTGAATCATGAATCATGAATCATGAA